>NC_085870.1:13558699-13676199 GCF_034702125.1 Engraulis encrasicolus
TCAAAGACATTTTATGAAAAATGACTTGCGGCATGAGTAAATGTGTATGTTGTTAGTTAGGTAGCTTGTTTGCATATTGTTCACCTGTTGAGTCAACTGATGTCAAGGAGGGCCCTACAAAACCCACACGGGGAAGTTACTATTAACCCACTCAGTCTGGTCAAAGTATAACTCAGTCCATCTGAAGTGCTCATCTGGAACTGTGTCAAGTGTGCTACTGATTGTTGGTTTTAAAGTGAGGAGTCCACACACTTGAAATCCTTTTCTGGGTGTCTTTCTATCGAAGGAGACCTCAAAAGTGGAAACATAGTTCTGCCATGGAATAAACCCAAAAAATGATTTCAAGTATGCACACGCTCCACTTTAAAACTTCAATCAGCCTTTGTCCTGCACCTTTACCTAGGATGTCCTTAGTGTTCCTCCCCTTACTGATCAGGGCTTGACATAAACTTTTTCAGTCACCGTCCACTGTGGCTAGTGGTTTTCCTGAGTAGCTAGCCATTTAGCTATTCTACTAGCCACAAATTAGATGTTTTTTTATTTTTATTTATCATGATACTGTACATCTAATCTCAGAAGATAAGGTGCTATAGGAAGAAGATGAGGGCATAGCTTTCTACATGGAAACAAATCATACAAAATACTCTGATATGTCATACCAAGGAGTAAGCTACCTGCCAAATTGACACTGAAATGATTACTAGCCACAGCCAAGTCTTACCAGCATTTGGCCAGTTGGAAGGTGCCAATGTCAAGCCCTGTTACTGATTGATGGTGCCGTGTCTGTCTGTCTGTCGGGTTGTCTGTCTGTCATCAGGTGTTTGGAGAGCTGCATTTCCTGGTGGAGATGGACGACCTGCGTGAGGATGCCAAGCGGAGGGTGTTCCTGTGCCACCGCGACAGCCCTGGCATCTTCCCCACGCAGTGGAGCCTGAAGAACGGACTCGCCCTCAGCCCTCCTCCTGGTGCGTGGCCTGGGTTACTCCCAGACTCTCTCGTGTGCTCACATACAGGGTGCGATTTGTAGGGGGGGATGGGGGGGATTATCCCCCCTTCTGGTCTTTACATCGCCACTTTTTCTACATGATTGTGTCACAGTTCAATGTAATTCCAATGATATTGCTTAAAATCTGAAACGTATACCCCCTTCTGGTTTTCTGACAAATCACACCCTGCTCACATACAACATAAACAGATGCACACATTAGGGCTACACGATATATCGAAAATGTATCGATATCGCGATATCACAGCTTGCGATACACAAGTTGTGCACGTATCGCAAACAGTTTTTCATTTTTAATAACAGGAAATTTGGTGAGAAGGTTAAAAAAAACATTAAAAATGTTGACATTTTGAGTTGATGCTCTATATTAGCCATGTTTTTTCCTAATAAAAAATAATTTTGGCAATAAAACATTGGGAAAATATATGTATATATTAAATATCGCGAGTAATATCGATATCGCAGTATACAGTCATGTTCTTGTGTATCGCATATTTTTCTAATATCTTGCAGCCCTAGTACACATTCAAAGAAGTGTCACAGACGTTTTAGGGCTGTTGTGTTTTTTTATGTTCTCTGAGAGATAAGTTGCACATGAAATGCACATCAATCACTGGGTTTCCATCTAAATGGCTAATGTCCATATTTGCACTCTTCATTGGAATAAGAAATCCTCACCAGAAAACACTTCAAATGTGAATGAATTAACTCAGAAGTTGAAATGGGTGCTGATTTGTATTCCTTGTTGAAGCTGGAAGATGAATGGAAACTCATTCAATAGGAATGACGCCACTATTGACGGCACAAAATGGTGCAAAAGATTACTCAACTTTCTTAATTTATTGCACTTATAGTATAAGCATAGACGTTGCCTTGCATGTCGGTGCATTGACTGTGAGCCAGTAACTATTGCATACCATGTTTGCAAAGGGCACAGTCCTTCTCGTTGCAATGGCCACGCTGATGGAGTGTTCATGCTTCATGTGGTGGTTGTACACTACAGGTTTCCAGGGTCAAGACTTTGACTGGGCCGATTACCTGAAGCAGCATGAGGCAGAGGCTGCACCCCAGCAGTGCTTCCCACCTGTGAGTCACAACACACACACACACACACACACACACACACACACACACACACACACACACACACACACACACACACATGCTGCAGACACACATGCTGCAGACACACATGCTGCAGACACAGCACATACACACAACCACATAGAGCACATAGTTGCATATTGTACATATACAGTACATATGGAACATAGATAAATATGTGCATACACACACACACACACAAATTGTGTTGAATGCAATTGAGTCTGACTTGATATCACAGACATATGATATAGTATGATTGATATCAGGAAAGTGTTTGTACATAATGATGTCGTCAGCCATGTTTCCTCCCCTGACCTCTGCTATCTCTCTGCTGTCCCCTCAGGAGCCGTCTGATCAGTGCTTTAAAGAGTCCATGATGCTGGAGGCGGTCAACCCCCTCTGTCCTGAGAACATCCATGTGGCCACTGTCAACAGGGTCAAAGGTCAACACATCTGGCTCCGGCTGGAAGGTGAGCGTCAACTTGCATACTGTGATCAGTACAGTATGTCGCCGAGCTATCTAGTGTTTAGTTTCCCACAGTT
Organism: Engraulis encrasicolus; assembly: GCF_034702125.1. Taxonomy (NCBI): domain Eukaryota; kingdom Metazoa; phylum Chordata; class Actinopteri; order Clupeiformes; family Engraulidae; genus Engraulis; species Engraulis encrasicolus. Next base: position 13,561,356 of record NC_085870.1, read on the forward strand.
TAGTGTTAGTGTGTTTGCGAATTTGTGTGTTTATGTGCATGCTCCATCATTTTATTCTCACAAGCCAGACTATTAACGTGTGTGTGTGTGTGTGTGTGTGTGCGTGTGTGTACGCACGCGTGTGTTTTTATCTCCTCTGTGTGCGTGCGTGTGTGTTTTGTCTCCTGTGTGTGTGTGTGTGTGTGTGTGTGCGCGCAGGTGCAGGGCTTAAGGAGCCAGTCCCAGAGGTGATCGCCCATGTGGACTCCATGGACCTGTTCCCAGTCAGCTGGTGTGAAACCAACGGGTACCCACTGCAGTTTCCATACAAGCCTCGGGGTTAGTGTCCAAAGCTTGCACACATTCTCTCTCTCTCTCGCTCTCTCTCTCTCTCACTCTCACACTCACACTCACACTCACGCTCACACTCACACTCACACTCACACTCACACTCACACTCACACTCACACACACACACACACACACACAGACACACAGACACACACAGTCGCATGCTGTGTACATTTCGTGTACCTAGAAGGAATTAAGCATCCTCTTGCTGTTTATTATTCATTGTAAATCCATAAACTTCTGCTGAGTAATTTTATGTATTTGTGCATTGTAAGTGTGCCCGTTTCCAAGACACTGACTTTTCCATTTGGATTCGTAATTGAATTGTTAGAAAATCGTTTGGAGCAGAATTGACTAAAAATTAAAATAAAACATTCATAACTGAGCTGTGAACACTGTGTCTGTTTACAGCGCAAGCAGTTTGGCAAATTTATTGTCACGGATTAAGAGCAGGCTTTAGAGGGGATGCTGCGTAGACCCAAATGCCAGTGATGGATCTTTCATTAATGCACTTTTTATCTCTTTATTGCAGTGGAGAAGCAGAGGAAAATTGCAATGGTGCAGCCGGAGAAACAGTACGTATTAGTGTGTGTGTGAGTGCATGTCTGTGCGTGCGTGTCTGTGCGTGCACAGGCGCATGCGTGCTTGATTTTTAGATGCAGAACTTATTTTCTCACATCAACTGCAAAAACGCCCCCTTGAAGCAAATGCTCAACTCTAATATGTTCAAGTGTAATTAGCACATTATCAGCCCAGTTCTCTGCAATTATTCGTTATTTTAATGAGTGTGTGTGCTCTTCTTACCGTCTGCATTATGAAAGTGGAGGTTGCACTGCAGGATTGGTGGTAATGCAGTCAAACAACAATACGCTCTTCTCGTACCAAAGGACTAAATGTATACTGGTATTCTACACAGATACAAAGCACCCACTGGAGTAGCTGGCCTGCCAAGTATGTAGCCCAGGGGCTATCGTGGGGCTTTGTGCCATGTGTAGGAGCATTGCTGCAATGGAGTTCCAACCACTGATACTGGGCCAGTTGTAGATGAAATGTGTTCTGCCTGCCATATGTAAGGTTTTAATGTTACAAATTGAAACGGCAGTGTCTAAACCAAAAACGCACTGGCCCAATAAGAACAGTGGTCAAGGCTTTGTAGTGCTTGTGAAATTAAATGGGTTGTAACCTTTCAAAGTAAATTTAGCGGTGTCTTCACAGCCTTATCGGAGACCAAACTGTTTGTTTGAAGGGCAGGCATTGCCTATTGCTGGTGTCTTTATTGAGGTGTGCTGGCATTGCATAATTTTGGGTAAATTGCAGCCCTAAAAATTGCCTCAGGCCAAAGTCAAAGCTTACACATTTGCCTGTGTCAAAATGAGTCGCCTATTATCATAACACATTTTTTGCACCTTTTCTGTGCTGCTCAGGCAGATTACCATCAAATTGACATTTTGAATATTTATTTCATGAATATAAAGCAACGAGAGGAACAGCAATACAGCTGATATTGACAGGTTTTCAGATTAGAGTAACCTGTCAAGTGGCACGTATATGTTGATATGCCTTCTACTCTCTTTGTTTTCTGTCTTGGAGACAATTTATTTTGGTGCGAGTTTCAAGCTTAACTGCTTCTCCCTGTGGTTTCTTATTGTTGTGTCAGATTTTTTTAAACACAGAGTCATCATTTAAACATCAAACATCAATTCAGTTGATTTTTTTAGGATCCACCATGTCTCTGGTGGGTGCCAAACGCGCAATTGTTTTCTGTCTCCATCCTTGTCAGTTGCAGCTGTTCTAGTGGATTAGACAAGAACAAACAGCATTGGTAATTGTTTGTAGTCGACGGGATTTGACAGTTTCTCAGAACACAGTTTGTCAGAAACACAGAGAAAGAGGAGGTATTTTTTTCACAGGAAGAAAGTCCTGTCTGTTAAATCTCATCTTGATTGTGCACATGTGCAGTAAATTTGATATTAACTAGGTGTAAAATGTAAATGAATACTTAGTAGTGAAATATGAATGTTGTGTGTGAACCAGCCAAGATATACTACGCACAGCTCCATGTGTACACCAAATATTTTTTAAAGGTTTTAGGGAAAAGTTACGTATACAGTGCCCTCCATTATTATTGGCACCCCTGGTTGAGATGTGTTTTTTAGCTTCCAATTATTATTATTTTTCTCTAAATAATATGGGACCTTAATGGAAAAAAAAGAGAAAAATCCAACCTTCAATACAAGTGCATTTATTCAGTGGGGAAAAAATCCCACATAAAGAAATAATTATTTGACATCAAATAATGTGTGTCACAATTATTAGCACCCCTGTTGTTAATATTTTGTACAACCCCCTTTTGCCAACAAAACAGCACCTAATCTTCTCCTATAATGTTTCACAAGATGGGAAAAGACAGAAAGAGGGATCTTCAGCCATTCCTCTTTGCAGAATCTCTCTAAATCATCCAGAGACCTGGGTCCTCTCCTCTGTACTCTCCTCTTCAGCTCACCCCACAGGTTCTCAATGGGGTTGAGGTCTGGGGACTGAGATGGCCATGGGAGGAGCTTGATTTTGTGTCTGGTTAACCATTTCTGTGTAGATATGGCCATATGTTTAGGGTCATTGTCTTGCTGAAAGACCCAGTGACGACCCATCTTCAGCTTTTTGGCAGAGGGCAACAGATTTTGATTTAAAATGTCCTGGTATTTCAAAGCATTCATGATGCCATGCACCCTAACAAGCTTCCCAGGGCCTTTGGAAGCGAAACAGCCCCACAGCATCACTGACCCACCCCCATACTTCACAGTGGGTATGAGGTGCTTTTCAGCATGCGCATCTTTCGTGGCACGCCAGACCCACTTAGAGTGTTTGTTGCCAAAAAGCTCAATCTTGGTCTCATCTGACCAAAGCACATGGTCCCAGTTGAAGCCCAAATACCGCTGGGCGAACTCCAGACGTTTGCGTTTATGATTGTGGGTGAGGAAAGGTTTTCTCCGTGCATGCCTCCCAAACAGCTTGTTGGCGTGTAGACAGCGCCTGATGGTTGATTTGGAGACTTTGTGACCCCAGGATGCTACCATTTGTTGTAATTCTGTAACAGTGAGCTTTGGAGATATTTTGATTTCTCTTACCATCCTCCTCACTGTGCGTGGTGGCAAAATAAACTTGGGTCCTCGTCCAGGCTTGTTTACCACTGTTCCAGTTGTTTTGAACTTCTTAATTATTCCTCTCACAGTAGATATGGGCAGCTGCAGTTGAGTGGCAATCTTCTTGTAGCCTCTGCCTGACCTGTGAAGGTCGACGCACATCTGCCTCACTTGTATGCTGTGTTCCTTTGTCTTTCCCATGTTTAAGAGTGGATAAGAGAAATGGCCTCGGTGTCACGTCATAGTTATACCCCAGGGAAACAGGAAGTGATGAATTACTAATTAAATGTTCCTACATACTCTGGTAAACTTTGTAAACTACTGTAGAAATGACAGAAATGCTTCAATTATATTTATTTCCTGGGAATTGTTAAGGGTGCCAATAATTGTGGAACAGGTGATTTAATGAAAAATAATATTTTTTTAGTCAGGGATTTTTTTTATTTTCCTACAATTCATTTGAGTTGAAGGCTACATTTTCCTACAATTTTCAGTGTGACAGTATTCTTCTGCAATAAACACTGAATTTATTTTAAGGCTTTTAACACATCTCAACCAGGGGTGCCAATAATTATGGAGGGCACTGTATCTGTGAAAATGCAGTGTAATGGACTGTGTTTGTATTGGTCTGTGTGGCTCGGTTTGCATAGCCATGGCCATTTTCATGGTATGCTATATGGTGTGTGTTATTCATTATGTCTTGCACTAGCTGCCATATCTGATTCAGTACCTGTTCTCCTCTTAGCGCCCCACCCAAAGACTCCCCTCTCCACACCGTCAAGCAGGAGCTAAGCATCCTGGCAGACAATGGTGAGCAGTCTTTGTTTGTTTTTTACGTTCCGAGATCGAGATTAACTGTCCTCGTGTGGGCGTGTGTTTGCATGTGTAAACCTACAGTATGTATAAATGTGGTATGTGTAATTTTGTATTTGATAGTTTTATACATACTGTATATGTGCATTTTAAAATCAAATCAATATTGCCTTTCAATATATGAATCTACTTTTTGATCTTCTCTGTACATTTGTGTTTCACTCTCCCTATACATAGATGCCAACAAAGTTCATGTTGTAATAACAAAGGTTTCCGCGTTATATTTCTTTGTACCACAGGTGGGCCTACCAATGGGAAGTACACCTGTCCAAAGATCTACTTCAACCACCGCTGCTTCTCAGGCCCCTACTTGAACAAGGGCCGCATCGCAGAGCTGCCCCAGTGCGTCGGCCCTGGCAACTGTGTCCTGGTGCTCAAGGAGGTAAATATTTCAAGTGACATGCTAAAGACAAGGCAATCTGCACGCGAATTCAGAAAGCGAGATTTTAATTTGGAAATGAGCATTGGTGAGACAGTGAGATCTGCGTCATTGATCTGACATTTGTTTTCCCTCCCTGCCACCTGTTCATATTTATTTAGATGTGCGCAGCCCACATTACCTTCTGTTAAATGCCTTCGCATCCTCCACACTAATCATGCCTTTGCCTTGACTCTAATCGGAATGGATTGAATGCCCCAATGACTAACAACAAGCATTAAAACGGTCTCCTGCTTTCTTGCATATGCAACTATTGTTATTTTCTACTCTACTATTTACTCAGAATGTCTCCTCTGCCGCCTCCTCAGGTGCTGACTCTCCTAATCAACTCCGGCTACAAGCCGAGCCGCGTCCTGAGGGAGCTTCAGCTGGACCAGGAGGGACGCTATAGTGGCCACGGGGAGACTCTGAAGGCCAAGTAAGCCCAGTTTGCCTCTCCTGGTCAACACCAGACTATCTCACTTGTGAGAATGGCATCCTCTGTCATTTTTTGTAGGAAAGGTGTGGTTTACAATTGCCCATGGCCTTGCGTGGCCCATAGCCAATCGTGTCAGATGAATCTATAAAAAAAACCTACAAAGTTCAATTTGACAAGCCTTTCCACCGCTCCCTGCTCTCTGAATGGCTCCCCCCGCTTAGAGTAGCTGTCATGCTCTCTTTCAGATCAGAACATTTGTGCAAAACAGCATGGGATTTGCAAAGGTAGTTCACTTATGACTGCAGATCTTCTGGAGTTCTTTTTTGGACTTCCTACAAGAGATGTAGAAAACAAAACTCAGAAAATGCAATGGTTTGTGATGTCAATGTCAGAAAAAATGAGTCATGTCAATGAATGTGCTTCTGTTATAATAACCATAACTCAATCTGTTACTTAAGACTTTTGGCAATGTCCTAGCCATGTTGGTATAATATAGTATAATGTGGTTGAGCTTTTTTAGCAACAAGTCACTGGGATCGCCATCGATGTCATCTGTATGAAAGGGCCACGTCCATTGATACATCACAGAAATGTTTTATGTTGGCTTTTCCATATGAAAATGAATGGGAACCACATATGATTTAAACTAATAGTCAGCTTCGTGTGTCTGTCCTGTGACTACAGGTACAAGGGCAAGACGTACAGAGCCACGGTGGAGATTGTGCGCACGGCTGACCAGGTGGCAGAGTTCTGTAGGAAGACCTGCATCAAGCTGGAGTGTTGCCCCAATCTGTTCGGCCCACGGATGGTTCTGGAACGCTGTTCTGAGAACTGCTCCGTGCTCACCAAGACCAAATACAGTACGTAGCCGTTTTGGTGTGTTTGCATGTGTGTATATATTATTACAAGGGTATTAAACTGTTGTTTAAACAATAGCTCTAACAGTTGTTTTTCCATGAGTTAGGTTCATAGCCAAAGTGCACACAGACATTTTATGGGCACATGACAACAAGTCTGACCCTAAACTCAGAAGCTCGTCAATGTCTGCATGAGCCCGTGTCCTGTGTTGCAGCATACTACTATGGTAAGAAGAAGAGCAGGCGAGTGGGCAGGCCCCCAGGCGGACACTCCAACCTGGAGGGAGGCGGCAAGAAGCTGGGCAGGAGGAGGAAGAGGAGGAAACAGCTGTTCGTACACAAGAAGAGGAGAACCGCATCTGTGGATAACACACCGGCTGGCTCACCACAGGTACACTGCTGCTACACACAGCAACTAAAGGGAGCGTTCTGTTTGTATGCAAAACATTTTTTGTAGTACTGGGGCCAAAACTGTTTGGGCAATTTTATTCAAAACACTGAAAAACATCATTCTCCCTTTTGGAGAAGAATTTGCACTGCACTTGTTCATCACTAGAGCTGTTTAAAATAATTGGAAGCGCTTTCTGATCCGTAAGTGAACACATTCACACATTACTGTATGAATTGGATACCTGTTCTGTTGAGTTGTGACATTACATTTTCCATGACTCCACAGGGTAGTGGTGATGAGGAGGATTTGGACGAAGACGATTCCTTGAGTGACGACTCCGGGTCAGAGAACCAGGATGACCTGCAGGACGACTCTGAGTATTCCGAGAAGAAGTCCCAGCCCCCGACGCCCACCCCGTCCCCTCCCGAGACGCCTCGTCCCACTCGCAGGCGACGCAAGGCCCGCTCGCCCTCCTACTCTGACGACGAGAACCGCCCTCCCTCGCCAAAGGTCAGTCTGCTCCTCTGACTTTACGGTGCTGCCGTGGGGTTACAGACTAAAGGAACTCTTCATAAAAATGTTTTTAAAAAAACACAGGTCAATAGTAACACAATTCCAAAAATAGGTCAGTAAAGGGATTCATTTGAAATTACAATTTTAGAAATTACAATTTCTTGGACAGAAAATGTTCGGCTCTTGAAATGGGAGGGAGTCATGAAAATAGTATTGGGTGCAAAATGGGGTCCCCGCTGAAAAAGTTTGGGAAACACTGACTGACAGCAATTATCAAATGTTGTCCACTCATACCAGTTAGGTAACCATAAAACAAACATGATGCAACATAGCAATATAAGTCATTTGGCAGAGGACTGTATACTTCTCTCCCATGATCCCCCACCTAACCAGAAACAACACCACTTTAACTAGCACTCATCTTAACTAACCCAAGTGGGAAAACGCCGTCTCTTGGCCGGGTTAAGAAGAAGGTGGGGGCTTACATACCCCCAAGAAAGTGTGTTTCAACATTACGTTCAATTGTGCCTTGTTCCTTTTAAAGGCTTTTTTTCCACTGCCGGTTTTCTGATAGGCCTACAGCTCGACACAGCGTGAATCGGCTGCCACTGTTTCCTGTTAGAATAGGCATGACACCGCTCAATCGTAAAGCAAAAAGTGGCAGCCGAGTCGCGCAGTGTCTAGCTGTAGGCCTACCAGAAAACCAGCAGTGGAAAAGAGGCATAACTCTGGCATTACTGTGCACACTGACCAGCAGCTCCTCTAAAACACTGTGTTGTTGAACAGAGTCCCCGCATGGAGGCTCCCCAGAAGCTGTGCCTGGACAGCAGCCCTCTGGAGTGGAGCGTTACCGACGTGGCCCGCTTCATCAAGACCACAGACTGTGCACCCTTAGCACGCATCTTCCTTGACCAGGTACACTGTCACACTCCGCTGTATACTGTCTTATCTATCCCCATTATATATGTTCTCACAGCAGATGTATTACATTCATTTTCTCCGCCAAGGAGGTTATGTTTTTCGTTCACGTTGGTTTGTTTTGTCTGTCTGTCTGTCAGCAGGATGACTCAAAAAGTAATGCATGCATTTTGATTTGGTGCATTGATGCATTTTGTGGACTTGTTGGAAATGACAAAAGGAACAAGTCATTAAACTGTGGTGGTAATTCGGATCACGATCCGGATCCAGGATTTTTTTTTAAGTTTCTTCTCCATTGCGGGATTGGGCGAATTTTGACATTCCAGTTTCTAACTCCACAAAAACATTAGAATGCAAATCTTTGTGATGTTTCAAGTATCCAAGGTTATGTCCCTGGAGACCTGTGACGGGTGTTTCAGTTTCATTGTCTAACTAGCCCCTGTATGTATAACTACATGTAGAATTGCATTCAGAGAGTGCAGACCTCTGCCAAGGAAGCTGTTTTATAGAAAATGTGTCTGTTACACTGGGGTTTTTTTCAAGTCTTACTGCCTTCTTTTTGTGGAGTTAGAAACTGGAATGTCAAAATTGGTCCTATCCCACAATGGTGAAGAATTATTTTTTAAAGATCCTGGATCCTGGATTTGGTCATTTCCAACAACTGCACAAAGTTTCATCTAAATCCGTTCATAACTGCTGACAGATAGACAAACACACACACACACACACACACACACACACACACACACACACACACACACACACACACACACACACACACACACACACACACACGAGCAAACCAACGCGACCAAAAATACCTTGGGGGAGGTAATAATAATAATGATTTATATGGCACTCTCAGAGTGCAGGCCTCCACCAAGGTAGCTCAGTGTCACACTCTGGTGTAAACAAAAACGTAACAGTAGGGAGTGTATAACAACTTTTAATCGTCATTAAAAAAACTGTACTTCGCTGAACATGACTTAAGATCAGATTTTACCCTCTTAATAACAATGAAATAAAAATAAAGACTTTTCCTGACCTCCTGACCTTTTCTGACCTGAGTTTCCTCTCTTCATGGTTTGCAGGAAATCGACGGACAGGCCTTGCTTTTGCTCAACCTGCCCACTGTTCAGGAGTGCATGGACCTCAAGTTGGGCCCAGCTATCAAACTGTGTCACCACATCGAGCGAGTGAAGCTGGCGTTCTACCAGCAGTTTGCCAGCTGAGAGCTTTACCCCAGCCCCAATGTGTATGCCCCACCCCCACCCCAAAAACAAAACTGCACACAAAGCTGCACAAAAAAAGATTGGCTTATTTGCATGGGGTTCAAATGGATTATTTGCTTTGTGCACCCCCGGCCCCTACCCATACCCACAACCCACACGATCACTTTTTTTTCTCGCTATTAGTTGGAAGTATTTGTCTGCCTGCTGTTTTTTTCCCCCCTGATGTTTTGCAATTGAGGAGCGAAGGCAGACGGACGCCTCGAGATGGAGAATCAGGTCCACAGTGTCTCTGAAGATCAAAGGCACTTTTTTCGTTGTGAACTTAACCAACTGTAGAGCGAATGACAATGCAAGAAGAATCCAAGCACAATGACCAATAATAAATAGTACTGTATGCAGTATGCAAGGTGTAAATAGCGAAAAGGTGAGGGTGTTTATGTGTATAAATTGTAAATATCAGATGTTCCTTCTGAGGAATGGTGTGTTCAGATCCATTTTGGTTTTCTACTAAAGTCAGCGTGTTATGTACAAACAGAACTCATTGATGTTTTTGTTCCTCATTTGCCTCGACAGCTTTATATTCTAAGTTTTGTTTGATGTCATTTATTATTGATGCTGATGACTAAGTTTGTTTTATTGGCAAAAGGTTGACAATGACAATGCAAATAATGTCATTCAGGTGGCACAAATCCCCATGTATGTCTCAAGTTATTGTCTCAGATGTAGTTTATAAAAATAATCTCTCATGTGTGTTTCTGTTCAAAGTGTTAAGTTTGAAACCATATAGGCGTCTTGTCTTTTGTAGATAATGTTTGTACTCAACCTCTGCTGCAGTCCCCTCTTCGTTTTGCGTCAACTATGAAATGATTGATTTTGATTCTATGTGTTGGTGGAATACAAATGTTATTTAAAAGAAATGTTAAATAAAAATCTAATGTCATACGTTGACAGACAGTTTTCCCTCAATGGCTCGCTAAAGTGGTGACTAATTAATGAACTACATCTCCCACAATACACCGCCCTACGCTTCCTAAAAATTAAAACGTCATTGGTAGGAAGCGGCTGCAAATTCCAGAAGCCCCCTTCCCTGCTTGTGTGCCTTGGAGTGGGAAAACTTGTTAAAAGAGGGAAGCGCATACCTTTGTTGACAAATAAGTTAAATTCTAAAGCGAAAGTGGAATATTTTTTTGCGGAGACTTGTATTTCCTTGTGCTACAGCTGGAAAATCAAACCTTGTCCGGTGGTCGACTTGCGTGCAACCTCATCTGCTGGTGATATTCCTTATGTTTATTTGCGTTAACCACAACACCAGTGTGCAACATCGTAAAGTTGTGTCGATCTGCAGATTAGAAGTTGTGTCGTGGTATATCTTTATCATAAATGAATGGTTATGTCAGTATTGTTTACCCTCTGATATACTAACTACGTTATCTGGCTAGCGTTAGCTACGCTAGTCTTGCCGTTAGCTGACAAGAGGTAGCCAGTAGCAGCAACCTCTCAAGTGACCTCTCACATTATTATCTAGCACGGCATACTTCCTTCCCAAATTAACGGACATCTTGTTGAACCTCCGATGATACAAAACTGAACCGAGCGTTGACGTGTAACTACCCTCAACAGTGTGTGTTGTTGATGGTGACATGGCATCTTGTCAACTAGCGTTAGCCAACATTACTGTTAGCCACGTCCCTGCATCCGTGTCAGAGGTTGTCTTCAGATAGCTGGCCAGTCCTGCTACATTCGGTGGCTGTCTGCGCACCTCCATATGTCATGGCAATGGAAATGGGGTTTTGAGACATAACGGTAGATATGATGTTTGGACTTATATATGTCGACCCTGTGTTGGGAGTGTTTCCTGGGTAACGCTAGCTAAAGAGGATGGGCTCATTGTCAGAGGAGGAAAGTCATCCTCATGATTGCTCGATAACATCAATTGACATTACCCCGTATCGATTACCGGCCTTCGCGAAAAGCAATACACCGTGGAAGACTGAGACTTCGCCTGGCGAGGAAGCGACACCGGAGACCAGAGTTGTCCGTAGTAGCAGAGATCTCTAACCTATTCACCTGAGCAGCTCTCGACATGTCAGTGAATGGTAACAGCTTGGTGTCCCGGTCTGGGGATACCCCGGCGTTCATGTCTGTCCCCTCCTCGTCTAACTCATCAGCTGTGTCCCCCACTGCTCAGTCCAACCGAGGATGTCAGAATGGTGCCTTCATGGACTCCTTTGGGATATTCCTCCAAGGTCTTTTAGCGGTTGTTGCATTCAGCACGTTGATGCGTAAGTCTGGGAACGCACATTTTGTTTTCTGTGTTGTTGATCTTTTTGTCCCTTTCTTGTAGTTATCTGAAGGCCACTACTACACACTGTGAAAACAAATGTCTGTGAAACCACATTATCTGCACTGCAGATGTGAACATTATATCTACTGCATTGTCTACTGCTGTGTCTAGATTTTCTGTTGTTCTTATGTCAATTTATTAATGTTAAGTGTTGTAAGCATTTATATCACAGGCACCTATTTCATAACAATAGAATTCAGGCATGTAGGCACAAAAGCTTGCAGTACATCATGTTCCATAGAGCCACTATCCTAGGTGCCAGTGATGTCACAGGCTTTGAGGCGTGTTAAGAAGTTGATGATTGACAACATCATGCATATTATTTTTATGCATGAAGCTACTCTACGGTGAATGACCCAAACACAGCAAGCACATGGGGAATCTCGCACCCCGTCCCAGATATCCGAAGGCCCAGTTGTAGGGAGGGGAGGACAGTGGGAGTCGGATGAAAACAGCCATTGTGGCTTAACAACAGCGAGAGCTTTATTAGTGTGCGCTGTTATGTCACATTTGGATAGTGCCAAAGAGACCAAACGGGCTGGCGATTCATTTGAATACAGAGCTTGTGTTACTATGTAAGTGTGCACCAGACTTCCCCTGTTACCAACTTTGACGTAGAACTAGTGTGGGTGTCATATAAATGCTTTGTTTACTCAGTTTAGGTGCAGCATGGAGTCAGTGCAACAAAAGTCTTAACAGACTTCACTCTCCTTGTTTGCGCTGGATCAAAACACGACAGGCACTTACTTCTCAGGAGCCTGTGAGCCATCAGTGTTACGTCCAAGAGGGAGCGCAGGTTAATGCAATATGATCTGGGCTTTCTGCTGTAGCATTGAACTGTGTCTGCACAGTCAAGGCTAATGTTGCTGTGTAAGCACACTTAAGTATGTGTTGCCCTTCAGCCTGTGATAAAAGTGCTTCTGGAAGCATGGTGCAGCTGGTAGCAGAGATAGCGTTTCCTCATATACAGGTCAGACTAACGTGAACTGATCTGAACTGTGCTGAACCAGCACAGAAGTTACTTCAGAAAGAAGTTTGTTTCATTCCTGCTTGCAACCCACCCCCCCCCCCCCCTGCCACTTCCCTTGTGGTCAGCAATGTTGTTACTTTTGTTATTCCTCATCAGATTTGTGTGTGTGTGTGTGTGTGTGTGTGTGTGTGTGTGTGTGTGTGTGTGTGTGTGTGTGTGTGTGTGTGTGTGTGTGTGTGTGTGTGTGTGTGTGTGTGTGTGTGTGTGTGTGTGTGTGTGTGATGTATCAGCTGATGTGTGTTTGACCGTTGCCAGATGACCGTAACGAAAACCCAAAAGGCATGTGTCCCCAAGGTTGTTTTATTGATTGTGTTGTGATGTCAACATCAAAAGCCCTTCCTGTTGTGGGGGGGTGGCAGTGGCACAGCACAGCTCTTTTTCTTATAAGTCTTCCTCCTCTCAGCTGTCTGTGTTTCTTGTCTTTGCAGTGAAACGGTTCAGAGAGCCCAAGCATGAGAGGAGGCCTTGGAAAATCTGGTGAGACTCTCGTCCTCTCCTGTCTGCTACTTGCTCTCCCTCCTCCAGAGGAAATGAATGTTTGCTTATGAGACAATGGAAGTAAACATTGCTCAGTTAATTGCGTTTTTTTTTACCATGAGTATGATTATTGCTCTCAACAAACTCAGAAATAACTTCATCTGCCTCAAACAATTACCCCGTCATATTTCATTTTGCATGAAGGTCTACACTGTAAAGCTTTATATTTTGGATTATCCTCATGCCGTCACCATAATAAAGGCATTTCTGTGATGGAAAATGTCAGAAAAGTCCAAGGACATTCTCAATTTAGAAATATATGTTTTAGGAATAAATAAATCCAATGCAAAGCTGTCTGATAAGGCACGTTACCCCTTCCACTCCCTCCTGTCCAAAGGAAATGAATGTTTGCTCAAAGTGTGTTAAGAGTGCAGCAGTCCCGCCCGCACACCATATAATGTATGTGTTCCGCCAACATGTTCTGGACATAGTTAACATTCATTTCATGGGTTTACGTAACATAGAACCTTCTAAGTATACCCCCCAGGTGCTGACTGGAAGGAATTGCCTTCTACAGCATTATGTTGTTGCTATGCCAAGGTTGCTATTGGGTTTGTTTGTGATGAAGCAGTGCTGCTTTTGCTAATCAGTGTGCATGCGTACATATTTTATTTTATTATTTATTTTCTAAACAGAATGCATCAAACTGGCAAAGTGTGCGTGACGGAAGTCATCTTGCACCTGTTCACTCCCCTTGGGGATCGAACATGCGACCTCGTCATCTACAACAAGGCAATGGGAGACACAGTACGATACCGCTGGGCCAAGAGACTAGTCTCTCTGCCCAACGGCACCGAGATTGTATGAGGCTATCGGAGGGAGGTTTACCAACGTTCCATGCCAACTCTGCTAGTTAGCCTCCGTTACACGTGCATGCACGCTGCCTAGCAAAAGCACCACTGCTTCATCACGAACAAGCCTATTGCAAATGCTTGTGATGCCATTGACCAATTGTCTTATTGTGGCATTCAGCCATACTCCTAACCCACTCCTCTCTCTTTCTCTCTCTCTCTCTCTCTCTCTCTCTCTCTCTCTCTCTCTCTCTCTCTCTCTCTCTCTCTCTCTCTGTCTGTGTCTCTCTCTGTCTCTGTCTCTGTCTCTCTCTCTCTCTCTCTCTCTCTCTCTTTCTCTCTCTCTCTCTCTCTCTCTCTCTCTCTCTACCTGCAGGTTTCTTGACACATCCAAACAGGCCATAGGGATGCTGTTCATTCACTTTGCCAACGTGTACTTGTCTGACCTCACAGAGGAAGACCCCTGTTCTCTGTAAGACTACACACATATCCAACCAACACCTGGTTTGCAGAGGTGTCAATTCCAGGTTCAGAAAGGAAAACCTCCTGCAACAAGTTTGATCCAAGTAGCTCAGACTCTAGCCTGGTCCTGACCATCCCATAATACTACCATTTCAATTTCGTATTCATGGTCTGGACTTTGTTTGATCTGACGCAATTGCAGGAAGCAGGAAGGACATTTTCGGGAAAATCAGGATTTTAACTTATAAGTTGTTGAACAAACATGTCTGATGTCTATCTATGGCGATGTAGGGCCGTTTAACAGACATGTCTGACAGAAAATCCTACCATAGGATAAAATTACAATGTAGGACCGTCAGAACACCGGCGAAAATCCTACCGGTCAACATCGCTCCACAGTAGACAGGTACCAGACGTAGTGCGAAGCCAAGTGTCTTGGTGGAAGTACGTAGGATGGCTACTCAGACTCAGCTTAGCACTCAAGACTGGAGTAGATCAAGATATTCAGATAGTCATCTGAGTTGAAGGGAAAACATGTCAGGATCTTTACTCTCTGAACCTGGAATTGATAATACTTACTTGTGACATTATATGTGTGTCCTGACCTTCTTTAAGCAAGTCTTGCTTAGGGATGCAAAATTAATGTCCATGAAAACTGACAATGAAGTTGATATCGCACCGCATCGTACCGCATAGTACTTCTTATCTCTGTTTCTCTGTACTGTAATTGAGATATCTGTCTGCTTGGGTGTGTGTGTTTTGCTTCTAAGTAACGCTTGGCCCGGCCGTCTCTCTTGGTGTGCAGATACCTCATCAACTTCCTGCTAGACGCCTCGCTGGGCATGCTGTTCATCTACGCAGGCGTCCGGGCAGTCAGTGCAGTGGTGGAGTGGAGACAGTGGGACCGCTTACGCTTCGGAGAATATGGTGAGACCTCTTACACGCGCACGCACACGCACACACACACGCACACACACACACACACACACACACACACACACACACACACACACACACACACCGCGTACGCTTCGGAGAATATGGTGAGACCTCTTACACACACACACACACACACACACACACACACACACCGCGTACGCTTCGGAGAATATGGTGAGACCTCTTACACACACACACACACACACACACACACACACACACACAATGGCTCGCTCTTAGACACATACTGTACAAACAGAGGTGTGTGCGTGTACCTCTAGCAGGCCTACATATATCAGAGTTAAAAGTTGCACGCTTTCCCTAAAACACCTGGCTTAGTAGGATTAATGCAGTGCATTGGTGTTGCTGGAGAATTTGGTGAGACCTCTTTTGCACAGACACACACACACTAACTGGCCCTTAGACACGTACTGTACAAACAGATGTGTGTGAGTGTGCCTCTAGCAGGCCTACATTTATCAGAGTTAAAAGTTGCACTTTTTACTGCGCTGTGTTTACTGCAGTGTAGCAACTCTACAAGTATAATACACGTCCGAAGTGTGTCCCTAAAGCAGCTGGCTTAGTAGGATTGATGTAGTGCATTGGTGTTGCTGGTCCCTGTTGTGTGCTCCCCATTTTGCATTGAGTTCCAGTCTTGCCAAGCAATAGTCAGTGATGGAAGATGGAGAGACAGTAGCCTGCACAGCAGAGCAGGAGAAGTAGAAATATTTTAAGAATCACATTTAACAAAACTGTAATTACAAAGAATTCTAATTACTGTTTTTGTGGGAGTACTTGGAGTATGTCTATGATCTGCATGACTGATGTTTACCAGTGGGTGGGAGTGATGGTTTGTGGTCCCCCCCAGGAGACCCCCACCCTCCTCACTAACCCCAGAGATGTGACTTCTTCTTGTTTTGATGCCACTGTTGCTTGCTTGTGTGCGTGTCTGCCTATTAATGTTTAAGGCATCCAATTCAGTGCAATGGTCAGCCCAAAGTAGTCATCTCCTCCTCACTGGCCACCACTGCATTTCCTCAGCGATGAGACTGCTTACTACTTGCCTGATGCCACTGTTGCTGTTACTTCTTCTAACCCGTCTCGTGTGCGTGCGCGCGTGCGTGCGTGTGTGTGTCACTGTGTAGGTGAGCCCATTCAGTGCAGTGCCTGGGCGGGCCAGTGTGCCCTCTACATCCTGATCATGATGGTGGAGAAGCTGCTCATCATGCTGGTGCTCCTCATGCCACAGTGGAAGAAGGTAAGCAAAGGATTATGGGTAGAGTAGGGGATTGTGTAGAGCTCAATTTAAGGTCCATAGGAGGGGCTTTAAAGTTTGTTTTTCCCCAGATGTTTGTATATCAACAATGTTTATTGACATGCCCCAAATCATTATGAAGAGAAGTGTTGGTTGACCGTCCAGGATGTTTGTCATTGATGTGTGTTGACGGTTTATTTTACGTGACGTCCCAAACCACTAGGCTTATTCACAGAATATTTGGCTGGTTTGTTTTTTTGTTCTTTGTCGTCTCTTATTATTATTTTTATTCTATGTAATGTTGGTTTGTGTGTTGTAAGGCATGTGTATGTTTGTGTGTTTGTCATCGCAGCTAGCTCCCCTGAACCCCATAACCAATCCAGAGTTGGAGCTGGCCATCGTAATGCTCATCGTCCCGTTCTTCGTCAATGTAAGTCCCTCAGTCTGCAGCTGTCCTCTTTGCCGTCTCTGACTGTGTTTGTTACATTACAGGGGGGTTGGACAATGAAACTGAAACACCAGTTTTTAGACCGGTTTGGCCATAGCATCCTGCGTGTATATTGACCCTGTGGATGTCCCGACGGACCTTCTGGTGGAAACAGAGTTGAGGTGCAAATTTAATTCTGCCGTGATTTGGGCAGCTGTGGTTTATGTTTTTTGATTGCAGTCCGGGTTGGCACCCGAACATCCCTTTCAGACAGCTTCCTCTGGCGTCCACGTTTAATCCTGTTGGATGTGGTTCATCCTACTTGGTGGTATGCTGACATTTACCCTGCATATCGTGGCTCTTGATACGCAAAGACACAAAGACAAAGAGTTTAGCTCAGGGATGCAAAATTGAATTTCAGTGAAAACTGACAATGAAGTTGATATCGTGTTGTACCATACCTTATAGTACTTCGTCCTTCTTGGTGGTATGCTGACATACATTACCTTGGATACCGTAGCTCTTGATACATCATGAAGACTTAAGGGCAGATTATAGTTCAGCAACGGCGCCCGTTGGTTCTGGTCGCTAACCACTGTTGATGTTATAGATCTGCGCACGAGGTCTCATGTCGTTAGCCACATTTGGCTACATAGCTACAAGGCTACAGCATAGTAGTCAGACTGCAGGCATTGTGCCGCGAGTGCTAAACTGATGTATTGTTTGTTTGTTACTTACTAGTTTAGTCATTGTAGCTTCATTTATTTACACACACTAGAAAGAAAGCATTCACATTTCACAGAATATTGACAGTTTGGCTCTCGTAAACTACCGGAAAACTGTGCCGCCACGAGAACAAGGAAGTAGCGAGACGACATATCACAGCGCCTTTTCTCTGCGACCATCGCAACCATTTCACGTGTAGTCAGGATTTTCTTGAGGCGCGCGACGACGGTTGCAGAGCCTCTGCGCGGGGAGCGTGGTCGCGCACAGACGGTTGCAGAGGCTTTGCAACCGTCAGCGCCAATAAGTATAAATTGGCTCAATGAACAAAATTCAAGAGACACCGCACACTGCTTACTATGCGAACAGAAATATTCTAGTAAGGGGAGATAGGACAGGTACATTGAAATTAACGGTGAAGATTCGTAACGCAAATATGGCGTCTACCCGCACATCTCCCGCCTTTCTGGTAACAAGAGCCAATGTGCCTGCTAGCTGCGTTGCCAGTGATCCAATCATTTGGCTGCATCGGCGCACGCGAAATTATGCACATGCTCAGTTGTGAAAAGCCGTTGCTCTCGTGCCGTTATGGAACTACTGCGCCTGCGCTCTGTCAAAAAAGCCGTCAGAAAAGTGGCTCAAAAAGCTTTATTTTGACTCGTATGACACAACCAAGTAGTCTAGATTGATCAGTTTTTCACGGTCGTTTCAACCATATGGTTTTCACAACCCCTGGGTTCCCCTCCGTCCTATACTCAGTTTCCCCATTCATTTTTCCCATTGACTCTCAGATCTGGTCTACTTAATCGCGAAATAGCACCCCGGAGGCGTCACCAAGATGGCCGCCATATGTCCCCTCTCATTCTAAAATCTCTCTGATGCGAACCTGATGACGCCTTGTGCGAAACGCGTTGTTCGCTCCGAGAAATAAAGTAAAGAAAAGTAAGCAGTGTGCGGTGTCTCTTGAATTTTGTTCATTGATTCACCTTCTCCTGCCTCACACCTGCACCTGCATTACTGAGGGCTTGTGCACAAGGAC
The DNA here is from genome assembly GCF_034702125.1 of Engraulis encrasicolus. Taxonomy (NCBI): domain Eukaryota; kingdom Metazoa; phylum Chordata; class Actinopteri; order Clupeiformes; family Engraulidae; genus Engraulis; species Engraulis encrasicolus. The sequence goes on from NC_085870.1 coordinate 13,580,014, forward strand.
TCTCTTGAAGTATAAATTGGCCTTTACTGTATTGGTAGCAAAACTGTGCTCTTAGTAGCCTGCTAATTGAACCGTCACACTCTGCTCTTACTGCTGCAGTGTGCAATTAATGAAGATTGGCCACCACTTTAGCCATAAAACGTCCCAAACTAAAATGACAAGTATTTCAGTTTCATTGTCCAACCCCTGTACAATCTGGTTGTGAACGACGCTGTTTGCAGACTCTTGCAAATATGGCTCTGTATTTCTGTTGCTTGGTGTCTGTGGTGCCACTGTTGTGTGATTGCTTCCATTCCACAGTCTATGTCATTGTACGTGGTTGGGATATGAAAGGCTTTGAACGTGCTCACAGGTGTCTATTAATGGATTAGCCAAGAGGCCATAGTCAGTAGTAATTCGCTAACCTCAGTATTTGCAGTGTCTAGACTAGACACCCAAAGGATCATCAATGCATACACAACCAAAAAAAGTGAACATGATAGCACAGGGAATACACAGAATAAGTGATGGTGCTGGGTTTTGAGCAGGGTCAGTGTGTGATGGTTTATACATTTCCTCTGACTCAGACCAGCCAGCTAGCAATGCTGCAAAAAGTAACCCCCACCATTATGCAGTAACCTCAGATTCCCTGGCCTAGCATGTGCTTAGCATAATGGCATATGGGGGTAAATCCTTTTTAATGCTGAAACCCGGCCAAAGAATCCCCTTCTCTCCTCCCCATTCCCATTTGGATAAAATGCTAGTAGAACATCTGGCGCGCATAATGTTGTTTCTGATCTGTAATGCCAAGTGTTTGTGCATCATCACCAAATTGCACCAAATTCTGGGCCGATAGACAGGGCTCCAATGGACCCCTTAGTGCAAGTGCAAGAATGTGACTCCTTGTAGGGGCTCCCTTTTTCAACGCCCCTGTACACTATTTGCACTGCCTGTGTACATCAGACTGTATGGATCTAGATTTTAAATTTGGGTACACAGCGTAAACATGAATAAGCATTATTTTGTCACAGAACTGGGATGACATAAAGGTCACTCATGAAGTGAAAGCATATACGTAGAAGGTCATTTGTGTAGGTGTGGGTGCGCTTGTGCGCGTTTCTGTTTACATTTGTAACCATGTTGTTTTGTTTGTGCCTGCATGGCCTAGGCCCTGATGTTTTGGGTGGTGGACAACTTCCTGATGAAGAAGGGCCGGACAAAAGCCAAGCTGGAGGAGCGGGAGGGCAGCGAGGAGGCACGCGGCAGCACCAAGGTGCGCTACAGGCGGGCCCTCTCCCACGACGACTCGGAGTCAGAGGTGAGCACTTAGCAGCGGCAGCAGCAGCAGCTGCAGCACCAAAGGCTGGTGGTAGTGGAGCCAGCCAGCCAGCATCGTCATGGCTCACATCACACTTAGGGGACCTCCTTGGCTTTGACATTTACCAGCCTTCGGGTGAAGACGGGCAAACATTTAAAAGAAAGCAGGATTTTTAAGGGAAAGGGGGGAGTGGGACAAAAAGTGCACACCCATTTGCAGAGAAGCCAGGTGACAATTTGCCTGATGAGTGCCCTCCTGGTGGTTTGGAAACGTCATCATTGTGGTCTAATAAGCCCTTTGGGAGCTATACGAGAGCCTGGATGCTCTGCTGTTTCTTTTCTGTTAAAACTTTTAAAAACGCCCAAACCTTTTGCATCTGAAGGAAGCCTCATTAAAATAAGCTTGAGGAGTCAGTCTCCATTCACTTCCCAACTGAGTGACTAAATTGCTTTAGATGTGCAGGCGTCCTTTGGCAAGGCAGATCAGTAGTGGCTGATGCCGGTGACCTGCCTGTGTGCAGGAGTTAATATTAATACTAAAGAAGCCAAATGAGTCAGTGTGTGTGCGGTGACCAGAGCCCTGCTGTGGATTTACAGGCTTGTAAAGCAGGTGGGTCTGGAGACATGCTGCTCAGCCCAGCAGGGCTGCTGACTGCTTTTGCCAGGCTCAGGACAAAGTCATATGAAGGGTCCTCCCAACCAATACATGCATGCAATGTAACGGGGGCCCAATTGCTGGGGGTCACTTCTCTCAGGGCCCAGAACAACTGACCCCCTTGTTCCCCACCTGTCGTTTCCCTCCAGCTCTGGACCCTGTGCAGTCTGACAGACCTTACTGGAGTCTGTGAGCCCTCGCCTGGGTAGTTGGTGCACTCACCACCGCCCAGCCAGACTAACCAGGGGTCCGTTTCTCGATTCTTTGTCGCTGCTAGCCGTCTTTAGTGGTAAGCATCGCTGTCGAGACAGAGTTGAGTCGCTCTTACGAAGTACGTTGCTACCATCGTTAGCAAAGACGCTTTCGAGAATGCCACCCCAGTATAGCCCAGCCCAGCCTAGGCCCAACCCAGCCTGGGAAATTCCACTTAACAAACAAAGCCACTTTTGTATGGCCTACCTCAGTGCTTGTTCTGGACCCTCGAGTGCAGTTAAAGCAGTCATAGTAGAATGATGGCTATTTGACAGTCTGTTTTTGTTAAGGGTGGCAAAATTGCTTTGTTTGTCTATGTGTCACTCTCTTCCTCCTCCTGCCTCTGCAATGCAGTTTGGAGGGCGTAAAAAATGCAGAGTTTGCTTTTGGACTGGTACAGACTGGTGCAGTTGAAACACAATTCCCTGACCTTTGCCCATTATACTTCTCTTTCTTGTTCAGATCCTGTTTTGAGCTGACGATGATATGTTTGATCTATGCATTGCCATTGTGTATCGTGTGTATGCTGTTGGATACCTTAATTTCCCTTCTGGGATTAGTTACATTTCTCTAATTCTCTTCTCTCTCTGTGTCTCTCTGTGTCTCTGTCTCTGTCTGTCTCTCTCTCTCTCTCTCTCTCTCTCTCTCTCTCTCTCTCTCTCTCTCTCTCTCTCTCTGTATATCAGATCCTGTTTTCAGCTGATGATGAGATGGAGGACTCGGAGGGTGAGGATGATGTGCGGCGGCTCACAGGCCACAAGTCGGTGAAGAAGAAGAAGCACCGCATGGGCATCCCGGTCTGATGCGCTTCGGTCCGGTCCGGTCCGGACTACTTGGCCTTTCACATCTGCGAGCCTGTTCATACCTCACACGCCCACCTCTTACCTCCTACTACCAATCCCTGCCCTCCCCTTCCCCTCCTTCGAGCCTTGTAGTGTCTTCAAATACAGAAGCTTTGCAACTGAGGCCAATAATTTGCTTTAACTGGTCGCCACTGTTAAGAGCACAAAGCAACAAATGCATCGTCTTTTCACAAGGCCTCCTAAAGCAGTGGGGGGTATTGCCTTTCTTCTTCTTCTTCTTCTTAACAGTGTCTCTGTAGAAAGAAGTGTTGGAAGCGCGAGTTGACCTCAAGGTCTAGACTAGAGGAAATCCACCAGATCAAACAGACTTGGGTTTTTTGTCGTTTTTTTTTTTTAAACTCCCGAGCCTTTCTGTACTCTGTTCCATGACCCATTGAGATGCAATGTGCCACACTGCTGTTATAATGAGTCAACATGGGTCCTGATAGTTGTTTGAACTGAACTATGGGTCAACCTCTGCAGTGCCCACCTCCGCTTCTCCACTGTGCTCAGCGTATCTATCAAGTACACTGACTGACTGAACATGCGATGACGTTTCTGGAGGCTGCCGTGTGGCTGAGAAAAAGGCCTAATGGATATCATGAGACAGACCGATCGTCAGTGCTTAGCGCTCTGTCATTTCAGCCTTTTTCAGGATCATATACTTCGCCGATTTTGACACTGTATCGCCCCAAACTTCTCTCAGAAAGAAACAAATATTTATGCATTCGCCCATACAGTGACTGTACTTGTTTAGTTTAGAGGTCGTCCATTAGTATTGCTAAGTATATGTACTACTCTGTGTCCTCTCACTAGATTGCAGTGACCACGAGTCGCCTCTGGGGGGCAGCTGTGCTGCGGCTTAAGCAGAGCCGTAGATAAATACAGGTGCCTGCTCTACCTGTGGTTGGTGGGAATGTTTCTCTCTGGAGATGTATTCATCAAGGTCACAACTTTTTTAATACTGTTTTGAGGTAATTTACTAACTGTCTTACATGGAGAGTAATATCAATAGCCGTGCTTAGCTCTCTGAGCGAGGCTGCGGGAGTGGGTTAAAAGGGAAGGGCTTTTTGTCTGGAAGCAGTGTTTGTGGAGAGATGAACTTTGCCTTTTGGGACTGTGTGTGTGTGTGTGTATATGTCTGTGTGTGACTGTGTGTGTGTGTCTTTATGTCTTTGTGTGTGTGGGGACTGCTAAGTCGGTTTGGGCTCTGTCAGACTGCCGCTTTTCCATTTCTGTTGTCTTTTTTTTTGTTTGTTTTTTTGCATCTACCTCCCCTTGTCCATAGTCCATGTTTACTGTCTGTTACAGCCTCTACATGGGACTACCCCAATGTGTATTTATGTGTATGGTTGTTGGTGATAGTATTTTTGTTAAATGTTTTGTTATTATTATTTGTATTTTTTTTAAAGTTCTTCCAGCCTGCTGGCATCATATATTCCAGATTGGAGATTTGGGAAAGTACACAACCTTGTCCCTTTGCACAACTCCTTTCATCATACTTCTCTGTGACGGTTTACTTTCTTTTTTTCCCTTTTTTTTTTGCTTTGGCTGTTTTTTGTTCTGTTTTATTTGTGTACTGTGATTGATTTCTTCTGTGTTGGACCAGACAATGTGCCTGCATTGAGTTTGACCATACCAAAGGGCAGTCTGCGCTTTAAGAAGCAGTCAGCACTTCCATGACACATTATTGTGCAGCTTCTCACCCAAGGATATACTAGCAGTAGCTGCACTGCTCTGTTCGGTACCCATGTCCCTTTCCCCCCCACAGACTTCACAAGGACAGATTGTTGGCTGTTTTTAAGTAGCAAGGCTTTGTCACTTTCATTATTTGATCTCTGTCCTGCGAGATCCATTCAATTCTACGAAACTCTCTCAAGTGTCAGGTGTTTTAAAAAAAATGGTTCCACTCAGTTTAATGATCGAAGGCCTCAGATTTGTAAACCATGTGATATGAGCACTAGTCTAAGTTCAGCTCAGGCATTGGCTATTTGAAGCAACTAATGGGTTAACTGTATTCACAGTTTGAATGTCACAGTGTGGGCAAATGTGTTGGCACAGATTGCCAACCTGTGTTGAAACGTTAACAGGTCTATGGGGGTAGAACTGGCTGCAGGAACTTGATTTTTTTTATTTTTGAGGGCTTGAGAAGGAGCTCAATGCTATTGGGACTGTGATGGGTGCTCTGCTGTTGATGTGGGTCAATGTTTATATTTTGCTCTCTCAACATTTTCCAAGGGTCTTTTTCTTCATAGCAAGGCCTCTTGATCCCATGTGTCATAAGTTGTTGGACCAACAATGCATATAGATCAGAGACTGTGGGGAGGGTTTTCTGGTGTACTGCTGGTGTACTTTTAATTCCATGTGGTCATGATTTGGAGCGACACCTTTTTTATGAGGGGAAGCTTTATGATGGCGGTGATGATGACAGAAATGACAAACTCTCAAACGATGGACTGCATTTGGTGGAATGAAATGGATATCACTGCAACTAGTTGTTGGTCTATCAAAACAAACCACAGCTTTTACAGTCTCTGCAGCAAGGATGAGAGTTAAGTGATTCCAATTTACTAGTCAACTAAAATTACTGACAAATAATGAACTGACGATCATTATATATGCTTTTTTCAAAATAAACTTTGTAAGAAAGGTGTGTTGCTGGTCTTGGTGCTTTTTGAAATGTCATTTGTGTTATCCTACCACATTTCTTCACTGTATGATACTAACACATCTAGCTAGCTTTGTGTTGACTTGAAACACACATGTTGACTAATTATGCATAAAAACCTATTCCCTGACCGGGAATCGAACCCGGGCCGCGGCGGTGAGAGCGCCGAATCCTAACCACTAGACCACCAGGGAGGTGGAAACATGCTTGTTAGTCTAGCATCAAACCAGTTGCGCTACTTGACAAGCAGAGGTATGCAAGTGGCCTCAGGATAGAATTACGTCAACCAACAGTCAGGCCTCACCCTGTCACTCTACAGTCTCCACCTCTGAGTCAGTTTGTCAAGATTAATACAAGTATACCAGCCTTCAGATGTACCTATTTACTTTTCAATACAGTCAGAGCTGTTTTCTTGGCAGAGTGCCTTTAGCCTTATACATTTCTAGGGTTTACAAACTCATCATCTATTCTTGGTTTGCCCCGGCAATTCCTGCTGACAAACGCATGCGTTTGCCCTCTGTGATGTCACATCACTGAAGTGTAGCTTGGACTCTACAGGAAGACGTGGCATGAGCTCATGGCATAAGTTGTGTACGTGTGTGCTTTATACAGTGCTTATACACAGTATGTGTGTACTGAATATGTGAAAGTCAGGGGACAGAGGCGATTCTGAGGTGGTAAACATGCTTAAGCAAATCCAGGATGTATTAATTGAACTGTTCATGACCGCCATTAGAACCCACATACATTTCTGCTCATGTTGTATTAGCCCACCCTGCATCCCTAACAGTTTTGGTGCATGGTCTTATATAATCACATTCACTATGCACAACACTTGGCACAATGGTCCCTCTGTGTGGCTCATCTGAAATAGTTTTTTCTCCCTAGGGAGGAACAATGCCCTGCCACGTTAAGGCTCATAGAGCACAGTTTGACAACAGCATTACCACCAAATTCTTCAGATGATTTTGCACTGTGACGAGTTTAATCCAGGGGTCTGACACAGCTGTCGTTTTGGGGGTTCCATAACCGTGCGTCCCCTGCCAAAATCATAAAACAATTTTAGCAAGTAGATCCCTGCTACGAGACACTTCACCCTTGTAATGACTCACACAAGGGGTAACAGTAACACCACCCAGCTCATCAGGGCAAAAAGAATCTACTACCGCACACTGATATAAAATGTAAAAACTTAAGGTGATGATATACAATGAAACTATTTAAGCAAAGTTGTCATTTAACGCTACTTACAGATAATGTTTAGGAGGGTTTCCAATAATTTTATGAAGAACAACATTAAACATTTAATGTATGAGACATGTCACATGACATTTTCTCATTTCCTTAAAATTCCATAGTTCCCTTATTTACTTGTTTCCCAAATCCACATCATCATTAGTCAGTTATTCAGTTACTACTGTATTTTCAGCTTACTTCGAAATAATATGTATACCAGTAACTGTCTTTTAGTCTGACAATTGAAAATAAAGTTTGAACCCTACTTTTGTAATCGGTTGTTTCACAGAATTTTTCAAAACCATTCCATCAAATGAAAGGTCAGACTATACGACGTCACACAGGGCGGGCCCAGTTGAATACAACGCATGGAGTGCATTCCAATATGCGACCTTGCGTCCTCCACTTGTGCTTGTGGCCTCGTACCAGGAAGTAATATGTCATGATGACATCACAGACAACAGCATTATATTTCAATATCTCGCAAAAGCTCAATTATAAAGTCATTTTCTCATTTGCAAACTGGATGGTGAATGAAGAATAGTCCCCCAAAAATTGTTTTGGCTAGGCTGACAGCGGGAAAACTTATTTGTTTTCTCCATGGAGGAGTGGTCAGGAGGCGGGGCGAGGCCACAAGCACAAGTGGAGGAGGCAAGGTCGTATATTGGAATGCACCCATGGATCTGGGTGGGATGTTTTGTATTTGATTTCCTCAGCTGTTGCCCCTGGGAGGAGGAAGAGGGGGTGGAGGGTGGAGGCCATTCCCCACATGCAGGAACACCCACTTCAGCTGCCCCCCCTGTCACGTCAGGCCCTAATAATACCCCACTGACAACAGACAGATAGATAGTGGGAGCGAGTGAGAGAGAAAAGATAGTGCTCTGTGTCACAAACTGCTGTGGGGAGGAGTAAATATACATATACGTATATATAGGGGTGGAAGTTGGAGAGAGAATCAGACACAAAGACCCAAGTGGCAGCACTGCATACACAAAGGTTTTACCCCTCCTCCTTCGTCCTCATCATGTCTCAGGTATGTATCTACTGGCTTGAAGACACTGCTTTTAGTTTGGTTGTTCAAGGACAAATGCTGTCTTGGATTTTCAGCACTCTGGTTTGTGGAGTATTTGATCTCAACCACAAGCATCAGGTCGTCTGAGCAATGTATCTATTGCCTATTTTACACTGCTGGTTTTCTGGTAGGTCTACAGCTCGACACAGCGATTGAGCTGTGTTGTCTATTCGAAAAACAAAAAGTGATGGCTGAGTCTCACTTTGTCGAGCTGTAGGCCTTCATCTTCTTCAATACACTACTTTCAGTATGGTTGTTAGAGGACAAGTGCTATCTTGGATTTTTAGTACTCTAGTTAACTACGAATTTTGTCTACTACAAATAGTCAACTACGTACAGTACATGGACAGTATAGTTGCCAACTTGTGCTTTGAGTGTCCAGCTATCTAAGGCCTGTTATGGTGTGTGTGCCTTAAGCCAGGTGAAGTGAAGAAGAAGAAGAGGCCTCCAATGAAGGAAGAGGACCTGAAAGGGGCCCGCAGCAAGCTGGGACTCAAAGGAGAGCCGAAGAGTAAGACCTATGAGGTCATGGTTGAGTGCGGTGAGTAGTCTCTCATTAATCGTGGCTGTATTTTCCATTCAGTGTGCCAGGCCACCGGTCATAGTGACTTTTGACGGTTTTTAACTGGGTGTGAGTACCACAAATCAAAAGTATTAAATAAGACTGATGTTTAGCACAGCTTTTATTCCCAGCCGTCGGGAGGAGGGAAATGTAGGTGTTTATTTTGGGGGGAGACAACTGAGACTGACACCCTGTTTAGGGCGGCTGACATCTTTGGCTGGGCTCAGGACAGAGAGTGCATCTTAATATGGGACCTTGCCTCCTCCACTTGCCTCCTCCACTCGCTTCTCGTCATGATGACATCACTGACAACAGCATTATATTTCAATATCTCGCAAAAGCTCGATTGTAGAGTCTTTTTCTCGTTTGCAATTGGGATGGTGAATGAAAAACAGTCCCTCAAAAGTTGTTGTGGCTAGGCTGACAGCTGTGAAACTTTATCGTTTTCTCCACGGAGGAGGGGCCAGGAGGCGGGGCGAGGAGACAAGCACAAGTGGAGGAGGCAAGGTCACATATTGGGATGCACCCAGAGTTATCTGGGCCCTCCTCTCAATGCATACAATGTAGACAGGACCCAATTGTGGGCTCTCCCTCTCCCTGGGCCCAGGGCAACTGGCCTGTTTGTCCCCTCCCCTCTGTCAGCTACCCTGACCATGATGGCTACTATGACACAGAATGATAGATGGTTGCTAGATTTGTATACAAGACTCCCATAATGCTGGGTGTTGATGGGTGGGTCTAATGGTTAGGGAGGTATTCTTTAGATCAGAGGTTTGGGGGTTGGAAACCCATCCTTACCTCTCTCCCTACCTCCATACATGTCTGAGCCTGTGGTGTCCTTGAGCATGGCACCTAACCCCACATTGTCCCAGGAATTGTAACCAATACCATAAATAACTGTAAGTTGCTGTGAATAAAAGTGTATTGTAATGCAGTGGTGTAGTCTACTTTTTTATGGTGGGTATACTGTATATTTGAGCATTTTTAGAAGTGGGTATATTGTATATATTTGTGCTATTCTAAATAATGGATCAATCTATTTTAAGTGGGTATACTTAAATCCCTGAAATTTTGAAGTGGATATACTCTGTGTACCTGCGTTCTATGTCGTAGACTACACCACTGCTGTAATGTAGGCCAACAGTATCTGTATGACAAATCACTGCATCGATATGTGCCTCTCGATTCATGCCCAATAATTGTAACAGGCCTGATCAAATTGTTGTGGAATGAATATTCATTGAGAGTAGTAGGCCTACAGTAATTAACTGTCAAACTGTCTTTGTGATTCCACAGAGCGCATGGGTAAGGTTGCCCCATCTGTGTTCAGTGGTGTGGGCTCTGGAGGAGAGACGGCCTTTGACAAGCCCAAGGCCCCTGCATCCGGAAGCGTCTTTGGAAAATAGACCCCAGCCTGGCAGAAAACAGCATGCCGCTCCCAAGGACTGTTGAACTCAACTCAACTAATTCTTTACCTGTGCAATATTTTTGAATGAGTGTGTGCGTGTGAATGAAAATGTGTACCGGTAAGCCACTCCTGTCGTAAGAGCAATGGCCAATTTAACCTGACACTAAAGTTGTGGTAGGCTATAGTGATTTTGAGTTTACTTAAATGGAAGTGTAGAACTTTTTGATAAATAAGTTTTTATAACAACATTTGCTAAATTGTTACATTTAAATATAATTCAGCTGTTTTTGTAACAGTTCACATTAGAGTCTTATTTATGTTATTTTATAATAAATATCCAGCATTGACTGTGTTAATTGTGTAATTTCTTAAAAATGACTCTTTATAGACAACATATGAAAACTACACTTTTTTGTAGGCTACAATAGGCCTACTTTACAGTTTCATTTAATATTAGGACCCTAGTGGGGTTTTTTGTTTTTGTTTTGTTTGTTTGTTTTGTTTTTATGTAGCCTACGTTCACCGTGAGAGTGAGTTGCGCTCACGTGATAGGCTATTCCGCGGTAAAGGGTCAAATTGGCCTATCTGGGAAACAATATCATAGCCTACTATATCTATCTTGCTTTGCTATTTAGAATCTTTGCAATGGGTTAGCCTCGTACGTAGTTCTACTCAAGTATTTTCCCCTGCGAATGTTGAGATGTAGTTCTAGCCTTCCCTTTTGTCAGCCATTGCGCTAACACATCTCCCCAGTCGCCAGCAGAGGTACGTTTTTTGAATAGTGTAGGCCTAGTAGCCCGGTGTACGTTGGGTTTTATCGTGTAAAGAAGCAGACAAGCCAGTCTACCTGTAATTGACGCTAATGACCCGAACCGATTGTGGTCCCGCGTCACCATTTTCCGGGACTTTACAATCCCAGCACTGAGTGACCAAAGAATATTACCGCGTGAATGCATATTTGCGTTATCACACACTTAAATTATAGGCCTAATGTGAATTTTATACAGACCCTTGGTTAAATTGACTACAAGTGGCAATCAAGTCAAGTAGCCTACAACATGAAATCCCTGGAAATCTTTGAAGCCTCGAACGGGTTGCCACCTCTGACAAAAATCCTAGACATTTCAAATTCAGTCGACCTTTTTGTTTTTCATCAAGGAGAGATAACTTTTCATTGTCCAGGAAAGTATTTTTTTTTCCTGGAGAGACCGTTCAAATCCTGGACAATCAGGAAAAACTTGGACAGGTGGCAGCACTAGATCCCCCAGCTAGATTCATCATGGCTACCTGAGAGAATCGAAAAGATATAGCCTAGGCCTATAATTAATCTGCCTAATACCTCCCACTCCCAGTCACAAAATGGTGTATCCCCAAAATATTTATTTATGTCTGTGGTTAAAAAAAAAAAGAACTTTTCCCAAGCCATTGATTACTTTTATTCAACACACATAAACATTGGATGACACATTTCCTCAATCATACATTTGAAATAGTAGGCCTAAACCTACTGAGGCAGTGTAATCTTGTGCTTGGCTAAAACAGACTGGTAAGCTCATAGTCTCCAATGCTCCCATCAATAAGTCCAGTGCCATTGTTGTGAACAAACCAACAGGGCACTTTCTCGCCGGTCTTCACTTCCCTGCGGAAATCCCTTTGCCAGCCCCTGGGGAAACAAAGCGTTGTTGTTAGGGAAGGGAAGAGCCTACTGGTGCTTTCATGTGCTCTGGGAATTATGGGTAAAATAAGTTACCAATTTTCCAATGGACAACTTGTAGAAAATTTTAATAAACAAGTTACAGAGACCGGATAATATCTACTTCCCAGAGCACATAAAAGGCACATAAGGCTTACAGCCAATTCAGTTGCTCAGTGTAGAGCACAAACATGAGGAACTGTTGTTTACCTAGTCACAGTTAGAGTGTGTCCTTTAATAGCCATTGTGGCATCAGGTTTCTCAGGGACTTCTCCTAGGTGGAGGTCGCCAACTTCAAACTGCACGCCGTGATAAAACTGACCTGTAGGAAAAAAAGAGCGAGAAAAGGTCAGGAAAGAGAGAGAGGGTCACAAAATCCTTGTGATCATAGAACCCTAATAGCAAAGGGACGTTGAATCTGCGCCGATTATTGTCAAATCAACGCGAAAAGACGGCCAACGCCGTCCATTCAACGTCCCTTTGCTATCTGGGACCGATTTAAAGCATACAATACAAAAATCAAGACAAGTAGACAACACAATTTAGCTATGGTTTATGCCACAAACAATAATGGATACATACACACAAAACAAGAAAGAAAAAAGGTATGTCTGTTATGTACATGTGGGTGTGATAGGCTACTGTATGTTTTTGTCGAAAGGGTTTAGGAATGTGGACCTCACCAATATACAGTACAGTATTGACATACATTATTTAATAGTTTCACTCTTGACCTAGTCTTTTTAGGGCTTTTGTGCCTTTATTATTTTGACAGGACAGTGGAGAACAGACAGGAAATGGCTGGGAGAGAGAGATGGGGAAGGACCGGGAAATGACCTGGGCCGGGAATCGAACCAGGGTCGTCCGGCCCGCATAGCAATCCAGTGCCCAGCCGCTAGAGCCACGGCTGGGCTGCTCTTGACCTAGTCTTGACAGTTAATAGGCATCTAAGCTTTTAATCATCTCAGTAGGGCTGCACGATTATGGAAAAAATCATAATCATGATTATTTTGGTCAAAATCGTAATCACGATTATTAATCACGATTATTGTTTTTTTTGCAGATTTTTTTGAAAACTATAACAAGATGAAATATAACCAAGAATGAATGATATACGGGATGAGCAAAATAAAATGAATTGTAATAATTATGTAAAGGAAATAAAACTTAGATGGACAGATTTCTGGCCAGAAACACCATCCTGTCAGTATGTTCTGGCTTCAAGACCGCTCTCAAAGGTTGGTCACTATTGCCACAATTAAATCACGATTAAAATCACGACTTTGACTTCACAATTTTATCACGATTTTCTATTATTTTCGATTAATTGTGCAGCCCTACATCTCAGTCTGAGTGAGTGCTGTAGCTCATAGGTGCCACCACCACTTGCTTACCCAGCAGGCCGTGGACACTGGGGGAGAGCAGGTGGCTGTCTAGTGTGTAGAAGCCCAAGTAGTCCTGGTGGTACGGGTGCTTCTTCCACACCTTGTGCAACATGATGACGAACTTCACAGAGTCTTTCAGCGCCACGGTCAGACTGCGGTCTTTTGTGATATGCAGATCCATGCTGTGGGTTCAAAGGGTCAGATCAGGTGTAAGATCAGGGTAAGGGTAATGGTAAGTAATTTCCCTTCAGTGTTTAACCACTTAAGACATGCCCCTGTTATAAACTAGCTGTTACCAGAATGGCAATGACCAAGATGTAATGTATTACTAAAGGCCTAAGCCCTGTGCACTGTCATAGTAGTACTATGGGGCTACGACCTACATTAACACAGCACTTCATGTTATACAGAACATCACTCTTGAGCAGTACATATTATATTGTGGGCATGACGTTTTAGTGGCTCCATATGACATGTGAATACAGTGTGAAGAGAGTGTGTGTCATAACTTACTTTTCATCTTTTACTGAAGCGGTTTCTGTCCAGGTGAACTTTGTTCCCTTCTTGTTCACAAACACGGATATCCCATCTGTGCTGACTAGCAGTTCTATACCATAAGGCCGATGAACAATCCCAAAGCGGCCAAAATATGTATTCACCTTGGCTCCAGGGATGACTTTCTTGTCCCCAATGGTTTGTCCATTCACCACAATCCCTGTCAATGTCATTCAGTACAATACCAGCTTTCAGAGGTTTCTTGGGACAGTTTTGTTTTTGTGTGTCTCATTGAAGCAACATACTCATGAATGAGACAGAAAATGAATTTCCTTTTTAAAAAAAATAATGCATGGGTTTGATGTATTAATATTTAGAGATGTCCGATAGTGGCTTTTTTGCCGATATCCGATATGCCGATATTGTCCAACTCTCAGTTTTCGATTCCGATATTGGCCGATACCGATGCCGATATATGTGGGTTATTTTTTTTATATATTTTTTTTATTTATTTTTTTTTTTTTTAAGTATTTTTTGGGACTTTTCAGCCTTTATTGGTTTTTGTGAGACAGGAGAGTGAAGGAGAGACAGGAAGTGAGCTGGGAGAGAGAGATGGGGAAGGACTGGCAAAGGACCCGGACCGGGAATCGAACCCGGGTCGGCCGAGTGGTAAACGTGTGCCCTACCATATCAGCCACGGTAGGGCCATATGTGGGTTCCTCACAACAAATTCTACGTAACATTACAAATCTGCTGTTGTGGAACAAAATATGCTTAATTTTATTGTAATGCCCCACTAGAAGCATTCTCGAATGCAACAAAGCTTTCCAAATATTAACATCGTCTGTGCAAAATAGAAAAATAATTAAGGAGAAAAGTGTACAGTAATTCAAGCATTATTATATCGGTTTTGATAAGACAAAAATCCGATACCGATATTGACCGATATTACATTTTATTCCATTATCGTGCCGATAATATCTGTGGGCCGATATTATCGGACATCTCTATTAATATTGCTTCTTTAAAGCTGCTGCATGCAGGATGTCTGTTGTTACAAAAGCATCCTGTATTTGGAAGTTGTAAAGAGGAGTATAAGTGACTAAAACTGAAAACGGGTAAATCAGTAGTTAAATAATGCATGCAATTCCAAGCTTTAGAATTAAAAATGATTACCTCCCCCAACTTGCACTATGTTCCCCAAACCCTTTCCTCTTTAGACAACTTTGTTCAAGTGAGCTCAGCCTAAATATTTACAGAGTATAACCGCTATAACCGTCTACCTTAATTCTTACCGTACATCAAGACACAGATTCAGAAACTGCTGAAATATATCTCCCGAGAAGAAACGAGCTGGAAAAGCATGCAGAGAGAGAGCACCGCCAATTTCGTAAACAAACTACGGGCTTTGGCGGAAGCTAGAGAATTTGGGAGTTTTCCGTAATAGGCTATTTCATGTACTACTTCCAGAATCAGTTCAAGGAAGTCTGTAAAGTGTGACCTTACCCAAGACAGGATCTCTTACTAGGTTGAAAATGGTGCCAGGTGTGTCATCGATGTTAAAACACAGCGCATCTCTCATCGCTGGCACTTCAATGATGAAATGAGGGTCGCCATCAACTGCAACATAGAAAATTAAGTTAAGTCAAGTCCAGTGTACAAAGTACTTTGAAATGGCATTTTACCAGTCTCCAATTTGCAGTTAAACTAAACGTATGACCTTGAAAAAAAATCACACACACACACACACACACACACACACACACACACACACACACACACACACACACACACACACACACACACACACACTGTGCAGTAGAAACATACATGAATTTACATTACTCTGACACATTCACTCATAACACAGAACCAACCACACACACACACACACACACACGTGCAGTAGAAAAACGAACATACTGATACAAGACATGTACAATAAATTAAGTCACACCATCAACAAAATCTAATGCAAACCCCTTGAGACACTACCCGTGTTATAAATTAACTTAGCTGTTACCAGAATGGCAATGACCAAATCGTAATGTGTTACTAAAGGCCCTGTGCACCGTCATAGTGGTGTAGTACTATGGTAGTTACGTTTTTTTTCAGTGGCTATTACAACGTCCCAGTGGCGGTTATTTAATTCCCAGCATGCATTCATTCAGATGATCAAAGTGGCATTCTCTAGAGCAGGGTTTCAAACATACGGCCCGCGGGCCGCATCCGGCCCGCCAGAGGGTTTCATCCGGCCCGGATGTAAAAAAAAATAAAAATAATAATTATAATTTTTTTTACGTTTTTTTTTTTTTTTTTCCTCAATGAAATAACCGAAATGCGCAATTACGCCAATCGCGACAAAATCGAGACTTGCATGACATTAACCCAATGGTCCCTCTGTCATACTGTATATATGTAGTAAAGTGCACATCACACTTCTATTATAAATGGTGAATTTGTACTGTAACAGGCATTTGATAAAGATCATATATTATAGACCTCATATACAGTGCCCGCCATAATTATTGGCACCCCTGGTTGAGATGTGTTAAAAGCCTTAAAATAAATTCAGTGTTTATTGCAGAAGAATACTGTCACACTGAAAATTGTAGGAAAATGTAGCCTTCAACTCAAATGAATTGTAAGAAAATAAAAAAAATCCCTGACTAAAAAATAATTATTTTTCATTAAATCACCTGTTCCACAATTATTGGCACCCTTAACAATTCCCAGGAAATAAATATAATTGAAGCATTTCTGTCATTTCTACAGTAGTTTACAAAGTTTACCAGAGTATGTAGGAACATTTAATTAGTAATTCATCACTTCCTGTTTCCCTGGGGTATAAATATGACGTGACACCGAGGCCATTTCTCTTATCCACTCTTAAACATGGGAAAGACAAAGGAACACAGCATACAAGTGAGGCAGATGTGCGTCGACCTTCACAGGTCAGGCAGAGGCTACAAGAAGATTGCCACTCAACTGCAGCTGCCCATATCCACTGTGAGAGGAATAATTAAGAAGTTCAAAACAACTGGAACAGTGGTAAACAAGCCTGGACGAGGACCCAAGTTTATTTTGCCACCACGCACAGTGAGGAGGATGGTAAGAGAAATCAAAAGATCTCCAAAGCTCACGGTTACAGAATTACAACAAATGGTAGCATCCTGGGGTCACAAAGTCTCCAAATCAACCATCAGGCGCTGTCTACACGCCAACAAGCTGTTTGGGAGGCATGCACGGAGAAAACCTTTCCTCACTCACAATCATAAACGCAAGCGTCTGGAGTTCGCCAAGCGGTATTGGGGCTTCAACTGGGACCGTGTGCTTTGGTCAGATGAGACCAAGATTGAGCTTTTTGGCAACAAACACTCTAAGTGGGTCTGGCGTACCACGAAAGATGCGCATGCTGAAAAGCACCTCATACCCACTGTGAAGTATGGGGGTGGGTCAGTGATGCTGTGGGGCTGTTTCGCTTCCAAAGGCCCTGGGAACCTTGTTAGGGTGCATGGCATCATGAATGCTTTGAAATACCAGGACATTTTAAATAAAAATCTGTTGCCCTCTGCCCGAAAGCTGAAGCTGGGTCGTCACTGGGTCTTTCAGCAAGGCAATGACCCTAAACATATGGCCAAATCTACACAGAAATGGTTCACCAGACACAAAATCAAGCTCCTCCCATGGCCATCTCAGTCCCCTGACCTCAACCCCATTGAGAACCTGTGGGGTGAGCTGAAGAGGAGAGTACAGAGGAGAGGACCCAGGTATCTGGATGATTTAGAGAGATTCTGCAAAGAGGAATGGCTGAAGATCCCTCTTTCTGTATTTTCCCATCTTGTGAAACATTATAAGAGAAGATCAGGTGCTGTTTTGTTGGCAAAAGGGGGTTGTACAAAATATTAACACCAGGGGTGCTAATAATTGTGACACACATTATTTGATGTCAAATAATTATTTCTTTATGTGGGATTTTTTCCCCACTGAATAAATGCACTTGTATTGAAGGTTGGATTTTTCTCTTTTTTTCCATTAACGTCCCATATTATTTAGAAAAAAAAAAAAATAATTGGAAGCTAAAAAACACATCTCAACCAGGGGTGCCAATAATTATGGAGGGCACTGTATATAGAGAAAATGTTAATACTTCTTATTCGTATTGTATTGGTATTGGTTGTAATTAAATAATAAATATAATTTATATTTGGATTTGTATTGGTTCCTATTAAGCTGAAACTGGAAACGGGACGTTAGAATGCGTGAAAATGCAGGAAATTACATCTAAGAAATACACATTTTTCTGGGGGGAAAACCCCCAGACCCCCAGCCAAAATGAACATTCCCATATTTCATTCATTGACGGTTGGCAATGAATGAATGAAGACAAGGAAATGTTGCATAGGATTATCAGTATTGCGTTGCTTTCTACATATTCAACACATTTAAAACGTGATAGTACTGAACACTAATCCTCTGCTTTACTTTTTTTTTACGATGATGTTACTAATGCGGCCCGCTTGAGGTCCACATGGGTTGTATGCGGCCCCCGGACCAAAATGAGTTTGACACCCCTGCTCTAGAGCACTTTGTTTGAATGAGTATGGAGATTTATAATGCCAGTAATCAAATACGGCAGACATTTTGTATGCATGTTAACACTGAACAATGCTCTAATAATGTGTCATACGCCCCTACATTTCACATGAAGGCTTACCATAATAAGTTGGATTATAGGATGAATATGAAGGCGTAGAATACCGTGCAGAGGAACCTAAAGGACATCATTTGGAGAAAAAAGATCTATTACTACATGATCATCGTGCTTATCACTCAGACATTAGTCAAATTGAAGCAACATTATTCTTACCTTGATCTTGAGGCCTTGATCTCTGGTCTGTTTGGTAATAAAAATAGACGTGGTTGAATTTCTACATGTTTTTCTCCATAATAGTAAATCAATCATGACACAATGATCGTAGCAAAAAGAAGTACTGGTTTTTCACAGTAGACCTTGATCTGCAAAGCTATTATCTCCAATAATATGAGTGTGTGGACGACAGCTTCAATTTCTTGGTGTCCCCATATATTTGCATTTAGCCTAGTATGTTAAAGTGTAGCAGATCTGTTGAAATAATTCTAACTTGTGTGTGTTTTACCTTCAGTGAGTTTGTCTGCGATGAGGACATCATCTGGATTCTCCTCATTCTCTGGTTTGGTGACCACCATGGATGTGAGAGGGGTGACAAAGTTGTACTTCAGGGAGAGATCCAGAGCCTCAGCGGTAGCATTAGCCCTTTCTTCAGGTGTGCCTTTCTCTCTGAAAATTTGAACATGAATCAAGACAGAGTGTTAATCTTAATTGGTTGCAGGGTAGCCAACTACGTGCAAAAAATCATATGTATCTCACATACGCACACGCACACACCCACACACCCACACAAAAACACCATATAAAATTAAATGCTGATGTCAGTTGTGGATTCATGTTATTGTAAGTATTCCACTGACTTCTTTTCCAAGAGTTGCTCAATAGTGATGTATGCCCACAGACGCTCTGTAAAGTCCCCAAAAATGTATTCTTGATCTGGAAATACAACCTCCTTGTCCAGCACACTTGGCTTGCCCTGCACTGCGTAGTCATCCAGCTGGAAATGTCGAACATGAATATGGTTATGTATCTTCTTACAATCAACAGGGCTCAAGCACACTGTAAAAATGCAGGGTTAATTAAACACTTTTCAGAGAATATATGGTCGCAATCAATGTAGAGTTACTACAACTCTTCTAGTGTTGAACTCACACTCAGAGGATTGAATGTAACATTGTTTTAGAAAATGTATGGCTTCACAGTCTTACTGTATTTCAACACTCAAACCTCTTATAACCTTGCAATTGCTAGTTTATCCTCTGTTATTTACTAATTTTAGCGTTCAATTTAGATGACAAACCATTAAACTGGCCAGTATTTTCACTTTGTGAATGTGAAAACCATCTTTAGTGTGCTTTTTGGTGACATTTGAGATTGTTATTGTATGGTGTCGTTGCTTATGACCTTTGTTAAGTGCCAAAATGTTCATATCATAGACCATTGTAGATCTGACGGAAATATTCAGTAATACTTTTAATGGGGAGAAGCAAAATCGCCTTACCCCAGTTCCAAAGACATCAATGAGGAAGTTGTTTAGATCATCGTCAAGTAGTTGTCCTGCCACCACAATCTCAGTACCGTTGAAGAGCTGCTTAAATTTGCTGTTGGTCAAAGAGTTTACTGATCCCTCAGGGTATTTGAATTGCACATTGGACAGGATTGGACTGGCCACCTCCTCATAAAATCCCTGTAAGTAAAAAAAAAACCAATTAGGTTAGCCTGGTGATTTGACTTCACACTGGAAGGACACCAAACTGTTGCGCATTTGCAGTTTTAACAAAATAAAAACATTTTTACAGATCAATACAACTCAAGCCCAGTTTATCCTCAAAAAACAAATTGTCTGCACAGTGTCCGAGATGCCGTCGCAGAGATTTTGCCCCCCTTTGCAGAGACTCTGTTCGCAGAAAAGCTTCGCAGGTGACAGCGGACAGCAGCCTCTCTGATTGGTCTGCTCGAAAGCAAGCAACTACTTCCTTGTTCTAACCTTCACCGTGCTGACAGTTTGTGATGGGAAAATGCGGGGTAATATTCATTAAGTAAGTTGCCCATGCTCTGTTGCTCCATTTATTTACATAAACGTTAAGACAACAAGTGTACTTGTAAACTATGTCTCCATGGCACTTTAGTCTTGCCTACTCCTTGTATCGTAGGCAGTTTGAACAATCGTCTTGTTGCCCTTACCGTTGTCACTATGAATAACATAACGCCTATTGATCCCGTCGGAGCAAAAATCAAAACTATCTGCGAAGACATCTATGCGACAGTTTGCCGAGAGAGCATACAGAGGCCTTCAGCCCTTCGTGTAGGCCACCAGTTTGTGTTTAGTTACTTAGACCACATGAGCATCAGTATAGTCTTTTTTATTGTCTGGCAATTAGATTAGATACTTTTTGTTCATTTGATGCACCAGACAAAACACTCTTAACATACTGCTGACAGTGCACACATTTTAACTTCTGTTAGGAAAGGATAAGAGTGACTGGTAATTTGGATCTCTTTCAGATGTTGAAGTAAAGGTTTACCTGCAGCTGTTCTGCAGCATCAGCTGCCTCGTAGATTCTGCGGGCCAGTCCATCATTCTGCTTAGCCATGGAGTCCAGAAAGCCGTAGTCAAGGTCATAACCAAAGCCCAGGTTGAAAAGTGTGTAATTTCCACCAATGGCTTCTAGGACGTTCTGTTTGATCACCTCTCGATTGGTCTCCCCTGTTGTTATGGAAAATACAGTTGTTGTACTGAAGTTCTATTACAAAGATGTATGTATATGTACTTGATTAGTTCTGAGCATGAGTTTATTTTCTGGGAAGTGTGTAGACCTGAAGTGGGATTGCCATCTGTTAGCATGATGATCATTGTCACACTCTTCTCAGGCAGCAGTTCCTGTTGGATGCATCTGTCAATCAACTCATCTGCCATAAGCAGTCCGCCATTTATGTTGGTCCCTTCATAGAGAGAACAATAATATCAGTGTTTTCTATTTCATATCTTCAGTTTAATTTCAAAACCACAAAAGATTGTATAGACATGCCGTAGATTAAATAGCTTTGTTTTAAGTGTAGTGGGGTTTCCTGTTGTTGTTTAAATTCTGGGCATCTAAAACATCTTCCCATAGATGCTCAACATATTGATTACATCTGTATTTCAATTCAATTCAATTTCAGTTTAATTAGGCTAAGTGTGATATCACCATAAACATAGTCCCAAAACACTGTGCAGCAACGTTTTAGTCCAGCCATCGAGTGTATGATTAGAATCTCAGTGAGTCCAGCATAGCATATGTCACGATGATGTTACAAAAAAGAAAGTGGACAGGCACACATAAAATCAACACAGCAAAAACATAGGAGTTAGAACACAACGTCAGAGAAACTGATGGAATGCTGATCTCGCATAAGACATCAATGAAATAGTACATAAAAGAATGATACTAAATAAAAACATGTTACAGCAAATAGGATGAATAAGAATAAATAGGAAGGTAAAATGGTAAAATTAATAATCAAAGTGACTAAATGTGTGTTAAAAAAATGAAAAGCAAATAAATGATGAGAATAAATAAGAAAGTAAACTGGTAAAATACTGTAAGTCCACACATGGAATAGAAGACTCCAATGGGACCATAAGTAAAGCTATTTCATCAATTACAGCAGTCTTACTGTAATTCCATGTCATTTAGTACTTCTCCTAAAACCAGGAACATTCAAATAGGGAAAATAACCATCAAGTCCCTTTCATTTAACAATCCAATGTAAAAATGAAAGGAAATCAGACATCACTTTGAATTGTCTTTGTAGAAAGAATAAATAAACTGGACTTACATCCTCTTTCCATAAGGGTCTTCACAAATTCCCTAGCTTCTGCCACATTTTCTTCTGTGGCCTGCACCAGTACAGGTTTCCAGGATTCAACTCTGCTATCAAACAACACCAGTCCGAAAAAGTCCTCACGGTGCAGGTCATTCAAAATGGTCAGCAATGCCTCCCTTGTCTAGGGCAATAAATTGTCAAAGAATTTAACACTGCCCTTGACTGATTAAAGGCCGTATCATCTAATGTCCAACGTAGGGGTGGGCGGTAACCGCGGTATAATATTGTGTGCAGTATTTTTTCATCAATGATAGAGATTTTGTCTCATACCGTCTACCGCAGTAGCGCATTGCGTCCTGTAGATGTAGAGTTATAGTTATAGATTAAAAGTTTAAAAATATGTTTTCAAATTATTTGAATGACAAGAATTCCCACATAGATAAAACAATGTCTGACCAGTCATTTCCAAAAATAAAATGCAAAAAATGGTGCTTTGGTCATTTTGCCACAAAACGCTTAATTTTAACATTTTGTAACTTACACAAATGTAAAATACCGTGATATATACCGTGATATATACCGTGGCTAAAATTATACCTAGGTTTACATTTTTGGCCATACCGCCTACCCCTAGTCCAACCACTTTACTCTTACTCTTGTCTTGTTACTCTTACCTGCCTCATTTTTGTTCCCCTCATTGAGATGCTCAGGTCAATCACAAACACCACATTCTTTGGTATCCTCGGCAAGTCCGCAGGGGCAAAGTAATGGACAAAGTAGCCATTAACTATCTGTAGTAAAGCACATCACGTAGAGATAAGAATGAACACTCATGTGACAGTCAGTTCTCATTGAAGACGTTTATTTTTATGTATTATTCATCAATTGAATATTTAAATATTCATCATTAAATCAACATGACTACAATGCCATCAACAGACAAAGTAGAAGTCTGCACACTGCAACTCCGACTGAAGGGCCGACCTTCTACTCCCGCTGTTGATAGATGCGCATTTGTCCTGCACCTAGCCTCAGTGAGGTGGGATGTGCATACATGTACTCTTTTAAATAACTAAAATGCCATACCTGAATGTCCCCAATGCTTTCAGCACGGTTCACGTCATACTTAATAATGAAGTCCCCGTCGATCAGCGTACCATCACAGTCGGGGCATTTCCGCTGCTGATCAGGGGTTGGGCTGAAGGACACATGAGCCTGAGAGCATTAAATAAAATTAGAACCCTTTCTTGATCCAAGGCCTTTATTTTATCTTGTGAAACATGTGTGTACGGTACGTAAACAAGTATTCTAGTGTTTTAATACTATGTCAAAAATGTTCATTATTATTAATGAAAGAAGGTGATGAGGGTTTTTTTGGGGTTTTTTGGCGCACCCTTTTGTCATTCACAGTTTTGTCCACCAGGGGCAGCAGCTCGTTGGTGAGGAACGTCCCATGGGCATCCAGGAAGGCAATTCCTTGAGGCTCGTAGATGTCTGCCACAATCTACAATCACATCACATCGTTATGACATTACAATATTCAGAATCACAGCATGATTCGTCCTAAAGCAGGTCTGTAAACCAAACTAGGGTTGGCACAATATTGGTTTTACCTCAAAATTCTGCACCAGTTCCTTTGGCTTGACCCGCATCATGATCTCGTAGTTTCCCTTGTTGCGCTTCAGCAATTCCTCATATGTCAGTGTGAATAAGACTGGACTGCCGGCTGCGATGTTCACTGAAACCGAGAATTTCTCCATCTTTCTCCCTGATGCTCTAGCATAACAGACAAACAGACAGACAAACACACACACACACAAACACACACACACACACACACACGGGAGCACACACCCACGGGAGCACACACCCACATGCACAAACAAATGTGCATGCACACACGCGTCGTGCACACACACACACACACACACACACACACACACACCATTATCTTGTCAAACAGTCAGTATTGTAAGGTAGAGAGCATTTTCCGACTGCATTCTCCAAACCAAAGCAACTGACTTGACGAGTCCAGCAGTCTGTCCAGATGAGACGGCCTTCTCATACTGCTTCTTGGCCTTCTCCTTCTCCTTCACATCTCCCACATACGTCTTCCCCTCAATTTCCCTACAAGGGATGAGAAAACAAATATGTGGTAGCCTACTGTGTTTTATGTCATGACATGAAACAGCAGAAACACACCCGGTTTTAAAACTGTGATTGGTTTCTACTTTAATCCAACGCTTTGGAGTTACTCTGTTGAAGATTTCTTGAATATTTTGTTACATTGACTTGTCTTAAAACTGGTTAGGAGACAAATGATGAGAGGCTGACTGACATGCTGAAGTTGGTGATGAAAGCAGTCTTTGGTAGTTCCACCTCGAAGAATATTTCCTTTGAGGAGTTGCCTTTGTTCAGAGCTTTGGTGGTCATCACGGTGTGAGCAAAGCGAGACGTCACTTTGCAATCCAACTTCACACTCTGGATTTCAACCTGTCCGAAATCACACGTATCTCTGATTTGAGTTTGTTTGTCGTTTTCTGGGTCTCAGTGTCATGTATTACTACTACGTCATTGACTAACAACTAGGGGAAAAATAGGCAGTGATTTACATTTACATGCGTTACATTACGATGCGTTACAATACGTTGTGTTACATTATGTTGTGTTACATTACGTTGTGTTACATTACGTTGGGTTAGATTATGTTGTGTAACATTATGTTGTGTAACATTACGTTGTGTTACATTACGTTGCGTCACATTACGTTGCGTTACATTATGTTGTGTTACATTACATTGTGTTACATTACGTTGCGTTACATTACGTTGCGTTACATTATGTTGTGTTACATTACGTTGTGTTACATTACGTTGCGTTACATTATGTTGTGTTACATTATGTTGTGTTACATTACATCGCGTTACATTATGTAATTTGCTCTTGGAGTAGGTAAATCACTCAGCATGACCTGCCTCTTACCTCTGCATCATTTACACTTCGCTTCTGCGAAAAAAGGAGGCAAAATGACAGATTGTGTCAAAGGTCAGAAAGTCAAATTTTCTGTCATACATGTTTCAGTGTGGCTGTTGTATTATTTGAGTAGTCCTTTATGGATTTCAAGTGTTGCATGCAAATTCAATAGTACCTCAACACGTTTTGGAGTGTCAGATTTTATCTGGAAAAAAGAGCAGAACATGTATTCAGTGTTGGCACAGAAATAATTGCAGCTGAGAAGTCAGTTTTATGGGCCTAAACATCGTTTAGTTTAAAATAACTGTATTGTAACTGTTCATTTTCACAACTGTATTTTAACTGTGTTGTTTTAACTGTGTTAAAATAACTGTAAACTACTGTACTCTCTGTTTCGAGGCATGCTGGCTTTATATTACATACAATTTGTTTTGGGCACATTTTATCCGATCAGTTGATATACTACTATCACCCTTCATGCCCCCCACAGCACCCCATCCCTATTCCCGTTTCAACACAGCCAATCCCCACCCCCTTTCACCCTTATCTCACAGCAGACTGGACTGTCCATCTGGCATATAGGGCACTTTACCGGTGGGCCGATGCTTTAGTTTTAGTTTAGTTTAGTTTCTTCAAGGGCCGAGGCTTTAGTTTTGTTTGAGTTGTTTTGTTTTATTTTGTGACTCCTTACAGACTGGTCCACTATTTAGACCGTGCAGCCCACTGTTGCATCTTTACTACGTAGACATAAGCCATCACAATACAGTATGTGGGTGGTTAGTCTATGCCAAAAATGCCCAGCCCATTCTTTGGGCCCTTGCTAGCCCTGACTCACACAAATCACAAACAGTGTTGCACTCCACCACCCTTGTCAATACACACCCACTGATCCACTTTCATTTGCTCTGCCCCCTTACTTACTTACTTAACCCCATCATTCCATTCGCCACATAGGGCAGCAACAAAGTCTCTCCACTTCATTCTCGATGGTCCCCCAGCTTTGATGGTGCTGCTGGAGTTCCTTCTCGATGGTTTGGTGCCATTTCATTTTAGGCCTGTTCTTCCTTTAGCTTTCTGGGATCCAATGTAATGCAAAACTAAAACCTCGGCTCTGCCCCCTGACCACGGCATATCACTGGAGCCAAACACTCTCCACATATGACTCTACAGTACACGTTGTTGCATTTACGTAGATATACTTTACAACAAAATGTTACAGGAGCTTAATCTTCCAACGTAGCCCCACGTAACCAAACATATGCCATCTTAATACTAGATCCACCCTATGGTTCTGAAACTGTGTCTGGGTGAGGTTTGCATGGAGGGGTATCTGCATAGCTCTTGACACTCACCGTTTCTGCAGTTTCCGTAGATATGACCAGGGCGCCATGGATACTGAGCCACACACCTACCCAGACCCAGAGCAGCAGCGTAGTCCTGACTGCAGACATGATTCAGGCTGAGCTGCACTCTCTCTCTCTCTCTTGCGCGCGCTGTCTGCACTTTATACTATTCTGATAGAGTAGTTGGGGGGGCTGGGCTAAGTTCAGTTACACAGAATCCATTCACATGTGTTGGTCAAAAGTTGGCAAACGGATGATGAAATGAAGGAATTTCCTATCTGAAAACTGAACCGAAATCTTTCAAAGAAATCCAGACATTAAAACGATACAAGTCTGTGAAATTTGTGACACTGATTATTATTAAATGTTGAATCCACTGAAAATGAATCTATCAACAAGCGGAGAAGCTTGCATTATTTTAACGTTGTTTGATATTAATGCAGTGGTTCTCAAACTTTTTCAGCAAGAACCCCCTTTCGAACTTTTTTTTCCCCGTTAATATTGCTGGATTTTCCATTCATAGTTTGTCGGCTTATATTGCTAGAAATCCACAGGACCGCTAATACATCTATTAACTACACAAGTGAATACTGCTACTAACTAAATTGTGGAAGTATGTTATCTGTTAGCTGTGAACCTGTGGATTTCCAGTTTCATAGTGTCCCTTTTGTCCGTGACCCCGCTTCAGTACCTCTGTGACCATATACCCCGCCCACCCCGACCCCCACACTAATGTATAATATTATTATTATTGCCACTAATGTTGGCAAATGATGCTATTGACACTAATCAGAGACTGGGCTATACTGTACCAAGTGTTAGCCGTAATGTATACATGTACAGCATAGTCCCAGCCTTTTCTGTCTTACTGTATGTACCCCTCACAAGCCTTTTTTGACACACCCTGAGTACTCCCTCACTCATGCTCTTTATACCATATCTTCTCTTATCACAATGTCATTTCATATATTTGTTAGGCCTATTCATATTTTCCACGTACCCCTTGAAGTGTGCTCGCATACCCCTAGTTGTCCACATACCCTTGATTGGGAATCACTGACTTACACTATGCTCTTCTACGTAAAAAGAGGTGACATTTTCTACCTGTGCTAGAAGTTGTCAGACGGCCTATACTGTATTTACAAGTGGAATATTGTTTCAGGGATGATTGCTGCCTCTGCCAAATTAATTACGTTCCTAACAGAGGATCTAATGTTGCTAACTTCTTATTTATTTGCATCAGTGCAGTGGCGCGCACTGTCAACAGAAATATTTACTGGAATAGTTACACAAGGTGCTGTACCTAAAATACTTCTTCTCCAAAACTTTTCCAGTGAATCATCAATTTCTAACAGGGTGAAAGGTGAATTCACTTTGCCGCTCTCCTGAATGCTCAAATAGCTGTAAGTAGGCCTACTGTAAGTTTGGGGGAGTGCCTCTGCAATTCTCTTCTAAGGAAAGAAGTTATTTTTGTGAAGGCACACAAGACGGTTTGTAACTGGAAGTGACCAAGACAGAAGGCACATTTGAGCATGCCAGTATGATTGGTTGGATTGGAGTGATTGGATTATAAATCCAGTGTTTTGTCTCTTAAAAGTGTGTGTGTGTGTGTGTGTGTGTGTGTGTGTGTGTGTGTGTGTGTGTGTGGAAAAAGAGAAAGAAAAAAGCACTTCGACTGTTTTCAGCATTCGTTCAATAATCGAATGGCCTAGATTAGAGGAAACTGATGGAGTCACACCATTTAGTGTGTGCAGTGTCCATCGTTAAAGCACTGCATTTTTGACCATTGTTAGGGCAGCATTCGGGCACTTTCAGTCCACTAACTTTAACAAAATGTTCAGGGTTTCAGCGTTATTAACAAATTTACTAGGCCTACTGATACTGGTTGAAGGCAAATCGTTAAATTTTATTTTTTTTCATGTTCATCACAAAAAAGTTCAGAAAATTGAGTATATTTTAGACTTGACTAGACTTTGGTGAGGACGATCTGAACAGTGAGGGTATCATCTGTGCATTGGTACCCCTTAGTATTACCATAGCGTCATTAGCACTCACACACATTCACCCACAATTATCCAGACCAGCTGTACAATCTGGACTACAGGATAGGAAGGAGCTCAATACCCCAATGCACTGCATGCATTGCTGCTTACAATGACTTTACTCAAAAATAACTCAGACAGCGTTATTTAAGATATGTCCTGATGTGACTCCTACGTGTACCCAGACCTCTCGGAAGTGAGACCTTTGTCTCACTTCACTTCCAGACAAAGACACCTTTGTCTGTCTTTGCCTCCTACGTGTACCCAGACCTCTTTACATGCGAATTCTGGTGTGCTCTTAAGTGTCATTTTTAGGCTAATTAATGTTTCTTTGTTGACTTTCATCACGTCCCTTTGTGGCCTTACTGGTATGCTTGACACCCCTTCTTTATGGTGTCCATCTTAAGGCAATGTTGCATAGATAGATTTTTACAGCGCCTCAATGAGGCTGGACACCACGTAGTCATGAGGACTCCCATCAATAAGTCCAGTTCCATTGTTGTGAATGAACCAGCAGGGCACTTTTTCCCCGTTCTTCACGTCCTTCCGGAAGTCTCTCTGCCAGCCTCTGAAAAAATGGGATCATATTGTATATATTTTTCAGTTTGTGTCCATTGATTCACATTTTTGTTCCATAATAGGCTACTATGTGAGGCAGATTATGCTAAATTAAAATCTACGTATGAAGATTCATTAGACACGTAAAGGTGCACTGTGTGAGATTGTGGCCAGAATAGGTATTGCAACTATGCTTGCTTATCATTGAAATTGTGCTGCCTATTGCCAAATTTGATCTTTTCATGAATATTTACTAAGAAATAAACTAGTGTTTAATAGTATGACCAAAAGTACAGTAAGTTTTGCAGCTAAAAATGTTTATTTCTGGAAATTCAAAATGGCGGACCGTGGAGAAGATCCATTTTTTTCATGTATGAAAAATGCAATTTTCCCAGTCATATTGAATACTTACAATTTGATGGTGGTGGTAAGCATTTGTTAAAAAGGGAACATTTGTGAATGGGCAGCATGGATTCAGCAAATGAACTACTAATAATGAACTACTAAACACAGTGCACCTTCAACTGTGAATTACACATAGTTAATGCGTTAAACTTAGTTATCTCAGGTGACCTGATTCCTCTAGATTTAGAAGACTAATTTATTTAGATTTATTCTTCTACAGTGTGGTTACCATCATGCAACGTTGACATTTGCTTGTGTTTTTATGTCTAGTACGGCCCTCGATTGATGAAATTCGTCAACTCTGATCTCTGATAGGCACATGGACAGACAAAACTTTTGTGTGTATTTTGTGCATAATTTTTCAGATATATTTTGTGCATAGTTTTTCCCTGATTTGTCACTCAACCTTAGGCTAAGTTACTTTGCTACTGATGTTAAGGTTTCCATTCATAAGCTCACTGATATGGAACAGTGATTTTTCATTTTTTTCATTTTGGTTCTTCAAAGCGAACCTTTTCAATGAAGTTATTGGCCACAATCAAAAAAGAGAAATCTTTCAGTAAGGGAGCTGAAAGCTAACAATTTACCTGGTCACAGTTAGTTTGTTCCCCTTGATGAACATTGTTGCGTCTGGCTTGTCTGAGTCCTTTCCTGTGTAGCTGTCACTGACTTCAAATGGCACACCATGGTAGAACTGGCCTGATGGGGTTTGCAAGCATCAAAATTAGTAAAATATCAATTCAATTTAAACATGCTAAAACCCAAAATTACATCTGCAACCTCAGCGCCTTCATGAAAATAGATGATGTTATGAGAGTTGATGACATAAACACATTTCAAGACAGGCACAAATGGATATTCTCTCCCTTCAAGGTGCACTTTGTAGCATTGTGGCCAGAGTAGCTATTGCAACTATGCTCTTCATTGAAAATGTGCTGCATGTCGCAAAATTTGATCTTTTCGTGAATATTTACTAATTCACCAAAGTATTCAGCAGTATGACCAAAGTCCAGTAAGTTTTGGAACTAAAATGTCTATTTCTGGACATTCAAAATGGTGGACGGAGAAGATCCAGTCTTAGACTCTCCTCCTACATAAACAGGTCACTGATCAGATAGGTGAAGTTAGCTGAAAAGGCAGCCGTTACGAACGGCACTAACGAGTGCGCTGCCTTGCGCATTTGATGTTACGGCGATTCTATGGCGGGAGTTACGTTCATCACATTAGCGCTTAGCTTACGCATGCTATTTGAACGGTGAATGATCGTCAGACAGCGGAATCGTAAAATAGGCTATAAATAGATCTAGCGACAGCATATTTAGATACTACAATGTTGATTTATCCATTCGATTTTCAATATCTACATACACAAGTGTCAGAATAAAGAGTATGATAAGGTAGTAGCTTGGGTAGTAGCCATGTTTGTTTTTCAGGTTTCCGGTTGAGAGGGAGGTGGCGCACAGCATGTTGGGTACCAAGGCAGCGAAGTCAGCATCTGATGCTGACCTCAAATATCCCTGTTACGCCCACAAATGCAGTCAACTGCCGAGGGAGGAAATAAAGCAATATTTCGTTTCGATCCACACTTCATGACTCGATGTCCAGTTAGCTCACTGGAAGGACAGCTGCCTTCCCTGTTTCGAATTGAGCCTTAGTCTTAGCCACGAGGTACAGGCAACCCCTTACCCAGCAGGCCGTGGACACTGGGGGAGAGCAGGTGGCTGTCTAGTGTGTAGAAGCCCAAGTAGTCCTGGTGGTACGGGTGCTTCTTCCACACCTTGTGCAACATGATGACGAACTTCACAGAGTCTTTCAGCGCCACGGTCAGGCTGCGGTCTTTTGTGATCTGCAGGTCCATGCTGTGGGTTCAAAGGGTCAGATCAAATAAACGTATTTCCATTCGGTGTTAAATCAGGCCTAAGAAAAAAAACAAAACGTTGGTTCCGGTTGGTTGTCAAGTTAGATCATGGGTCGGTAGGGTTTTTAGATGCGTCCTACCATCTCTATAAAGGGTGGTTTATGCCTCGAGATCAGCGTCACTGCATCATGATGCAGTGAGCCGCGCAGTTAACGGAGTGAAGCCCCCCCCATCACGCAGGTACTCTGGGGCACCTCCCCAAAATTGTGTCTCGACGCAGGGAGCGACGGCGTGAAAGGGCGAAAATAGGTCTCTGATTGGTCCTCTCGACCAGCCTGCTCTGTCCTCGAGTCGAGAAAAAGCGCTACTTCCTTGTTCTAACCTTCGTCGGTCTACGGACTGTGAGCTCTTCATTAAATAAGTTGCCCGTGCTTTGTTGTTTGATTTATTCACACGAACCAAAGACAACACATGCGCTTGCAAGTTACGACGCTGAAGTTATTTGGACAGTTGAACAGTGGTTCCGAGGTCGAGGAAACATTCCGCTTCGTCCTCGACAAATGAGCCACTTCTTTGTTCCAAACTACCACTGTGGCTGCCAGTGCGATCAAACATGCACGTGATATAAAGATTTAATGTTTCATTTTCATTCTCGTCGAGTCTGTGATGCTAAAAAACAACCGACACGTCTAGTTTACTCTTTGTATTGAAGGCAGTTTCAGCGTGGAATGACATCGCGCAGACCGTGCTTCAAAACAGGGCATAAACCACAATTAACTGCATCATGGCTGCGACAAGCTCACTCTGTGGCACAAGTAGGAAGCATAACCCGCCCTTAAGAGGGTCTGTCTGTCCGTCCGTCCGTCCGTCCGTCCGTCTGAAACGCATTCCTTGTCTGAAACGCTGTCTGAAACGCATTCCTTGTCTGAAACGCTGTCTGAAACGCATTCCTTCAATTGTTCCTTCCCGTGTCCACCAGGAGGCGGACGGGAGTTACACATTTTTTTGAAAAACATGGCGGCGATTTCTGTGATTTCCAACATCACGTTTTTGCTTAATATAAAGACCCTAAATGCTTATAAATGTCAAGACTACCATGGATTGATGTAAAAATGCACCACGAACGTATGTAACACAAGTAGGTTACCCCACATTGCCATTTGATCACTCGATGTTTTGAGCTAACCGGGTAAGCTAATGTTAGCATTTTACCAGAACCAGGCAGCTACAAGCTTATATTAGACTACTTCTATACTTCTATAAGGATATAACGGGGCTTAAATGTTATCTAGGACCAAAACACAATCGCATTTAAGCCATGTACACACTGTGTTGTGATATTGGGTGAATAATGTGTGCAAACGACCGTTCGCCGTTTGTTATCTCGCTCGGTCTACCCGGTGTCAGCTGCGAGACAGGCCGCGCCGCGAGGCTCGAAAGTCGGCTGAGCAGCGTAGTTAGCCCCGGGGAGAATCTAATGGGAGTATGTGTGACCACACCCCCAGCGCGATATTATGGAACCGTAATAAGTTGACAGGCGACCAGCAACGCTACAGCTCTTCCTAAACGTGAGTTTGCAAACATTCTGCCCCTACGTTTCAGTGAGTAGTCAGTGTTCTCGAACTAGTAGACAGATGGGCCCCACAGGTGCCTTCCCTTGCGCTCAGAGAGAGCATGGGACAGAACGCGTCTTTTGCTTCGTAATTGGTTTGCAGTCGTATGAATTTGGTAAACTCTGCCACTGAAGCTCACTGCTTTGTGCCTTGACGGTAAAAAGCTGGCTTTGAAATTAAGCGCACAATGTATCCAAAGGGTGAACCATAGCGCATGATTCACCCAAACGGTTTTATTTATTTATTAGGCTATTTGGCGATGTTTAGTTTCTTTCCCACATGCACATGACGCTGAAATGGCATGATAGCCTACTAAAGGTTGATAAATAACCTAGTACTAATAATATCTGGTAATTTGTAATGTAGCCACTTGATCTATGTGAAATTTGAAATTAGATGCTTCTTTTCCAAATCCAAGCATGATGGCCTTATTATAGTCTAAACTGCAAAATATAAAGCTTTGTCTCGTCATTTCGCTGCCTGCCACATTATTTGGAGTTTCCATGGGCAATAGGCTATGACCAATAAACAAAAAGCACATCCTCAGAGGGGGGTGGGCGTTGACAGGTTAGGAGGAGGCCAGCGGGGCGTTTTGGGGGGGGAAAAGGTTGGAACTGGCATAGAGGGACGCATCTGTTGTCCGCCTGTCGGCCTTGTTTTTTTTTTAAATGTCAGGTCGGCAACCAAAACATTTCATTCTAGGCCTAAGTAGGACCTACCGTTTTATTCCGCTCTTCTTTTTAGTTGGACACTAGTTCAAAAAGGGCAATTTCACACATCTCTGTTGTTGGACAGGTACATAGGATATGACCCCAGAAGTTGTCATTCAAGTGTAAAAAGAGATCCTGCAAACTTTCCCTTCCATCAGCAAGTTTTAAATACAACATTTCTGTTATTTGACCTTCTACAGGTAAAATTACACAGTGACACAATTGAAACAAACTTTTAGAAAGTTCGGCTGTGTAGTTTGGACAATTCAGGTCCTGTTACGCAGGTCACATCACTTTTTAATAACACCAAAATTTGTTCCCTTTTTTTCCTTTTCTGGTCCCACACTGGTTGCACTGTATTGTCACTACAGACATGCCAAATGTTGTATTAAAGCAATGGTTCTCAAACTTTTCCCATCACTCCCCCCTTCGGATGGTCTGAATGCTTCCGACTGATTTTACAATCGCTGCGCTGCGCAGAATCAAAGGAAAGGTGACTGGTGAGATTTTAAAAAAGAGGGACGTGTGTTCATATCCTCTGCTATTCAATTTATGACAATTTATAATATAATGTTGGTGAGGGCTTAAAATGTTTTGCTTATTGGAGAGACAGGAAATAATTTCCTTGGGGGGAAAAAACCCAAAATCAGATGTCACAGGCCCCCCCTGCGATGCCTCCGCGCCCCCCCAGGGGGGCTTTCGCCCCACTTTGAGAAACACTGTATTAAAGCTTGCTGGTAGAATGGACAGTGTGTAAGATCTTTATTACACCTTGCCGGACATTACACTTGACTGCTATATTTTGTGCATATTGACATTTTAGTGACATGACATATGACATATGAAGAGAGTGTGTGTCATAACTTACTTCTCATCTTTTACTGAAGCGGTTTCTGTCCAGGTGAACTTTGCTCCCTTCTTGTTCACAAACACGGATATCCCATCTGTACTGACTAGCAGTTCTATACCATAAGGCCGATGAACAATCCCAAAATGGCCAAAATATGTATTCACCTTGGCTCCAGGGATGACTTTCTTGTCCCCAATGGTTTGTCCATTTACCATGATCCCTGTTAATGTCATTCAGTACAATACCAGCTTTCAAAGTTTTCTTGGGACAGTTTTGTTTTGTGTGTCTCAATGAAACAACATACAGTACTCTCAACAAACAACTTCACCTTACTCATGAATGAGAAAGAAAACTTCCACTATACATTTCCCAAACCCTGTCGTCTGAAGACAACATTGTTTAAGTGAGCTTAACCTACATATTTACACAGTATTACCACTGTCAACCTTAATTCTTCACGTACATCAAAACACAGATTCAGAAACTACTGACATATATGTGTTGAGAAGAAACAAGCTGGAAAAACTTGCTGAGAGTGAGCACCACAAGTTTTCAGTGATAGGCTACTCCATGTACTACTTCCAGAATCAGTTAAAGGAAACAAAGTGTGACCTTACCCAAGATAGGATCTCTCACTAGGTTGAAAATAGTGCCAGCTGTGTCGTCGATGTTAAAACACAGC
Source organism: Engraulis encrasicolus (assembly GCF_034702125.1). Lineage (NCBI taxonomy): Eukaryota > Metazoa > Chordata > Actinopteri > Clupeiformes > Engraulidae > Engraulis > Engraulis encrasicolus. The sequence continues at coordinate 13,615,070 of NC_085870.1, forward strand.
GCATCTCTCATGTCTGGCACTTCAATAATGAAATGAGGGTCGCCATCAACTGCAACATAGAACATTAAGTCACATTATCAACAAAATCTAATGCAAACCTTTGCAATTGTTTAACAATATGAACTAATTTAATTCCCTGCATGGATGAATTCAGATGATACAAGTGGCATTCTCTAGAGCACTTTGTTTGAATGAGTATGGAGATTTATAATGCCAGCAATCAAATACGGCAGACATTTTGTCTGCATATTCACACTGAACAATGCTCTAATAATGTGTCATACGCGCCCCCTACATTTCACATGAAGGCTTACCATAATAAGTTGGATTATAGGATGAATATGAAGGAGTAGAGTACCCTGCAGAGGAACGTAAAGGACATCATTTGGAGAAAAAAGATCTATTACTACATGATCATCGTGCTTATCACTCAGACATTAGTCAAATTGAAGCAAAATTATTCTTACCTTGATCTTGAGGCCTTGATCTCTGGTCTGTTTGGCAATAAAAAATATATGCGTTTGAATTTCTACAAGATTTTTGCCATAGTAGTATATCAATCATGACTCAATGATTGCAGCAAAAACAGAAGTACTGGTTTTTCACAGTAGACATTGATCTGCAAAGCTGTTTATATCTCCAATAATATGGACGTGTGGACAGTTTCAATTTCTTAATGTCCCCATACATTATGGCCCTCGATACGCTTGCTGCAGGATAAGTTCTGGCAGTTCTGGCACGTTTCGTGCATGAACGCTTTGCCGTGTGTATATCATGTCAGTTTTGCTTGTTAGATTCTGCACGCAGGCGCGTGCATTCAGTGCAATCTCGTCAAAATCGCTGGGGGTGATTGTAGTAGTAGTAGTAGCTTTATTGTCCCCCATGGGGGAAATTTCTTCTAGTGAGAGGTGCGTAAGACATGAAAACAAACACAATACAGTCAGATTCCCAAGCACATTTACCCCAAGAGCAACACATTCCCCCATAACATAGACAAGACAATGGACAAAAACAGATGTCATCCATCAACAGTGGTCAGTCCCAGTTAACCCCATAGCGTGGATAAAGCATGGGAGGATGTGCAAGCAGCAAATAAATAAATAGATAAGCAAAACATTATAAAAAGATAAAACATTAGGGTGTCATTCATTCCTTCTCAGGCCTGCTGAGACAGGGTGTGCAAATTAAGATCTACCTTTGTTTCACATGTTTATTAAAAAAGCTAATTGCTTGTGGGATAAAAGATTGTTTGGATCTGTTTGAAACAGCAGGGTTTCTAAATCTGCTGCCAGATGGCAGTAGCTCAAAAAAGTAAGAAAGAAAGACAGCACAGTTCCACGTGAGTGTTTCCAGTGAAAACAACAATGGCGGCAACTTTTCAAGAGTGTATTGTTGAGCTTGTGTGAAATTACAAACATGTGTGCGAACATATTTCTCCGTTGCACTTTGATAAAGGAGCGTGCAAATGTAGGAGCAGTAGCAGTATTGTCTCCTCATCCGGGCAGTCCTTTTTGTTCTGTGTTTCCAAATGTTCTGTGGTTCCAATTTCCAGATCGCAATGCTGATCTCTCTCCTCCTGGATGATACAGCCAGTATTGTGGGTGTTGGTCTACTGCTTCTGAAGTGTGATGAAGCGGTCTGCACACTGTGTATTAACTCCAAAAATACTATATTTCATTTTAACATGTGGCAACGTTTCGATCCAACAGAGGGATCTGTTGCCACATGTTAAAATGAAATAAAGTATTTTTGGAGTTAATACACAGTGTGCAGACCGCTTCATCACACTACCTACTACCTTTTGTCTGGCACCTGGACAACAACCTGTGGATGTGCGCACCCTACCTCCAAACACTACTGCTTCTGAAGCAAGTATGTGTAGTCGGTCGCACACGGTAGCGTGCGTAATTTAAGGCTCGCAGCAAGCGTATCAGGGGCCTTACATTTAGGCTAGTTTTTTACAGTGTAGCAGATCTGTTGAAATAATTCTAACTTGTGTGTGTTTTACCTTCAGTGAGTTTGTCTGCGATGAGGACATCATCTGGATTCTCCTCATTCTCTGGTTTGGTGACCACCATGGATGTGAGAGGGGTGACAAAGTTGTACTTCAGGGAGAGATCCAGAGCCTCAGCGGTAGCATTGGCCCTTTCCTCAGGTGTGCCTTTTTCTCTGAAAATTTGAACATGAATAAAGACAGTGTTAATCTTGATTGGTTGCAGGGTAGCCAACTACGAAGCTTCTTTAACTTATAAACAAAGAAGCAGAGCAAGAGGGTCTTCAAAAACATATATCACACACACACACACACACACACACACACACACACACACACACACACACACACACACACACACACACACACACAAATCTAATTATGGATTCATGTTATTGTAAGTACAGTATATCACTGACTTCTTTTCCAAGAGTTGCTCGATGGTGAGGTATGCCCACAGACGCTCTGTAAAGTCCCCAAAAATGTATTCTTGATCTGGAAATACAACCTCCTTGTCCAGCACACTTGGCTTGCCCTGCACTGCATAGTCATCCAGCTGGAAATGTCGAACATGAATATGGTTATGTACCTTCTCACAATCAACAGGGCTCAAACACACTGTAAAAAATGCAGGGTTAATTGAACACTTTTCAGAGAATATATGGTCCCAATCAATTTAGAGTTAGTAGAACTCTTCTAGTGTTGAATTCACACTTAGAGGGTTGCATTTAACATTGTTTCAGAAAATATATGTCTTCACAGTCTTAATACAACACCCCAAAGTGTTTTTTTTACCTCTGCCAAGAAGGTTATGTTTTCGGTCATGTTGGTTTGTTTTTTGTCTGTCTGTCTGTCTGTCTGTCTGTCTGTCTGTCTGTTTGTTTGTTTGCCAGCAGGATAGCTCAAAAAGTTATGAACAGTTTTGGATGAAACTTATTGGAGTTGTTAAAAATGACCAAAGGAACAAGTAATTCAAGTTTGGTATGGATTAGGATCACAAACCGGAACCAGGATTTTAAAAAAAAAAAGATTCTTCATCTTCAACATTGCTAGCCTACAGTAGAAATCTAGACGCCCCTACTGATCACAAATTGAATTGCAGGACAGGGCGAATTTTGACATTCCAGTTTCTAACTCCACAAAAGAAGGCAGAAAGACTTAAAATAAAAATAGGGTGTAACATTCTGGTGAGGAAAGCTGAGTATGTTGTAGGCACAGAACTGGAGACTCTCACTACCACAGCTGAGAAGAGGACTCTGAGCAGATTGGACTCTATATTGGACAACTACAAGCACCCCCTGTACCCAGTCTTTGACAACCAGAGAAGCCTGTTCAGTTACAGACTGTGGACCATCTCCTGTAAGACAGACAGGCTACGGAGGTCCTTTGTACCCAGGGCCATCCAGCTATTTAACATCACACAGAAGGACAGAGAGAGAGAGAGAGAGAGAGAGAGAGAGAGAGAGAGAGAGAGAGAGAGAGAGAGAGAGAGATCACAGGTGACTGGACTGCATAAACAAACCCCCACTCCTGCACACTTTATGTGCGTGCCTTCCGTGCCTCTAGGCCTACCTGAACTTTTACCGTACGATCACACCGCGGGCGTTGAACGCGTGGCAAGATGCGGAAGTAATTCACTTTGTATGGGAGAGCAGGCAGCGAGCGAGGCAGACGCGTCGGGAGCGTTTCTAGAGGCGAGGCCGTCGAAAGCGTCAAAAGCAGAGGGCGGCAGAAGTTGAACTTCATCTAAAAATATGTAATGAGCTCGGCGGCAGCAGGGCGTCCGCCAATGGAATGTTCACATTTTTCTAAACACGAGCTTCGGTTGGTCGAGATTCCTGACTGAACGCTTCAGGTTGAATCGTTTGCCTCGTTCAACGCCCCTGACCAGTGCTTTCCAGGCAGGAGTCAGCAGCGTTGTGGATCTTTCAACGCTGGCGGTGTGATCGCGGCATTATCCTTCGCCTTGTCTACACTTGGAATCTACACACTGCTCTAGGATTATCTAGCCTACTGTACTGCACTGTTTTTTCTTCCTTTCTTCTTTTTTGTTTTGTTTAATTCTCCAATGCAGCCATACAGGACAATCACCTTTTTCTATGCTCAAGCGTGCGTGTGTGTGTGGGGGGGAGGGGGGGGGGGAGTGAGTGTGTGTATGTGTGTGTGTGTAGCCTATGTGGGTGTATGTGGGTGTGAGGGTGTGTGTGGAGCGATTCAGCGAGCGGCTTGTTATAACCCATCTTTTTCCATCTTTTTGCTTCTTTTCTAACTTTCTGGTGAAGTGCCGTTACTAGTTCTATCGCATCTGGTTGTCTAGTCAAGACCGCGTTGTTAGTTCTATCGCATCTGGTTGTCTAGTCAAGACCCCATTACTAATTCTATCGCATCTGGTTGTCAAGTCTGGCAGGTGGCAAGGTTGGCAGTCTTCAATTCTATCGCATTTGGTTGTCAAGTCACCCCAACATTCTGCGCGCGTCCTTAGGCTGCCTCCGATAGAGGCGCGTCTCACTAGATTAGGAAGTGGTGCCAATAGCAACGTACCAAGCGCAGTGGTGAATCTACTTTCTCAGATCAACATATGAATAAACTAATACTTAAATGCTGGTAACCGAGTGATAAGCGGAATAGCGGCCTTCGAGGTGTCCCGATATCAAGGGAAAATGGACTTGGCGAAGCAAACAGCCCTTCGGCTGCGCCGTCGGGCTGTTTAGAACGCTCCGCCTCGTCCATTATTTCCCTTGATATAGAGCTAGAAAGTGACGTCACTTCCCCCGATTTCATGGGACCTCAACGGCGTTTTTAGCCGAAAATCGTAGCATGTAATCCAATGGCGGTATTAAAATGGCATTTCGATCCCCTTCGAGTTGTGCCACGAGCTCCATATATGTTGTTTCTGATATTTTTGCCTAATTTTTCGTATGAACCCCTAAACTTTTTAGAAAGCTGTGTTTCTTCACATTTTTCATGCCGACGGCCTCGGAACAAAACATTGATACTTCTGCTTGAATAATCTTTATCTATCCTCTTAAACAGCATATTTGGAGCCCAGCGCATATCATGACTGAGATCAGAAGATATTCACTCGCTACCATGTTGTTAGATGGTCAACTGAGGTCCCGTGAAACGCGGAACTAAGGGGCGGGACTTTCGAGCTCTATCAGGACAGCTCGTCGGCCGCTATTCCATACTTAATGTATGCTACTTTACACCTTAATTTCGCCCTGTGATCAATAAATGATACTCTACTCTACTCTTTCAAATGTTCTATCAAACAGCTTCCTTGGCGTAGGTCTACCCTCTCTTAGTGCATTTCTAGTTAACCATGCAATGCCTAGGTCCTCTTCTATTTCTGCATATTGTAGTGTTGAAGTGAGATGGCAAACCATTTAACTGGCCAGTATTTTCACTTTGTGAATGTGCTAACCATCTGCTTTTTGACATTTGACATTTGATATTGTCATGTATGATATTGTTGGTAAGGACATTTTTAAAGTGCTAAAACATTTGGATTATAGCCCATCGTAGGAAATATTATTCAGTAATACATTTAATGGGGAGAAGCAATCACCTTACCCCATTTCCAAAGACATCAATGAGGAAGTTGTTTAGATCATCTTCAAGCAGCTGTCCCGCCACCACAATCTCACTACCGTTGAAGAGCTGCTTAAATTCGCTGTTGGTCAAAGAGTTTACTGATCCCTCAGGGTATTTGAAGTGCACATTGGACAGGATTGGACTGGCCACCTCCTCATAAAATCCCTGCAAGAAAACAGAGGGTCAACATGGTGAATTACAAACTCTAGTAACCTTTTTTGACCTGAAAACGGCGGCTAAAAAGGACATTCATCTTAGAAGCCAACACACTCTCGGTTAGTCTAGTCTTCCTACTCATCTTCAAACATTGTTTGAATACTGATCAATAATACTTGGGCTACAAGCTTGTTGCCAGTTATGGTGCGTGTAATGTCTTGTGTGTAATATCTTCTGTATTATGTATGCTACTTGACACCTTAATTTCCCCTCAGGATTAATCAATGATACTCTACTCTACTAATTACTGAAAGCACATGACCATCAGTAGTTGTCTTGACAGTTTGACATTTTATCAAACACATCTAAGATGGCAAGGGTGCAGACATTATTTTTTTACGTTATATACTGTAGAAGAGAATCCAAGACCCTTTTGCCTGATTTTAAATATCTCTATGTGAATATTTTTCAAAGTGGATAAATAAAAAACCGCCATTGTGACAGATGCATTTTAGCCCCCTAAAAGGGATATTTTTAAAACTGGATTTTTGAAAGGACATTTCTAAAACTCGTTTGACTTATAAATAAGATGCCAAAACCGATATATCCACATACATGTAAGCAGCATCTAAGAGCTCTTTGAGTTGTTGAAGTAAAGGTTCACCTGCAGCTGTTCTGCAGCGTCAGATGCCTCGTAGATTCTGCGGGCCAGTCCATCATTCTGCTTAGCCATGGAGTCCAGAAAGCCGTAGTCAAGGTCATAACCAAAGCCCAGGTTGAAAAGTGTGTAATTTCCACCAATGGCTTTTTGGACATTCTGTTTGATCACCTCTCGATTGGTCTCCCCTGTGGTAGTTATGGAAATTGAAGTTGCTTTAAAAATCTATAACAAAGCAAATGTATCTTGTTTATTTGGCAAATGCAGTATTGTAGGCCTATAAATGTGTTCATATTCCTGAAAGTGTTAGACCTTCGTTGGGTTCTCCATCCGTTAGCATGATTATTATTGTCACACTCTTCTCTGGCAAAAGTTCCTGTGCTATGCATCTGTCAATCAACTCAACGGCCGTCAGGAGCCCTCCGTTGATGTCGGTCACTTTATGGAGAAAATAGTCACATTTAGTCAGACAATTTGACATACAAAAATATGAGAACAGTTTGAAATGGCCATCTTTTGTAATTCTTTCTGTCATGTTTTATGTTGTTAGTGCTTGCCAGTGCCGTTTCAGATTCAGTTTTCAGTGCAGTTTTCAATTCATTTTCAACGTAGCACAGTGCTTTATGAGTATAATTTATGAATAATTTCGTTTTAAATTCAGAATCTTTTCAATGAGCAGACAAACGCCTTGTCTTCCTGTAGGTGTTTGAGTGCATCAACGACCTGTAATGGAAAACAAAAATATTAGCAGCCACAAACAGAGTTGCCAGATTGGGCAGCTTCCCGCCTAATTGTTTTTTTTTTTTTTTTTGAATGACCACTTGTGGGTAAAACTTATGTGGGATGCAGTGCCTCCATTGCCTGGTTAACACCAGACCTAATCACAAGTGAGATTAGGTCTGGGGAGTTGCCTATTGTAAATTCCGTAGGGGCCGGAATACTTGGCTATTATGACACACTGCCCTGCTCTCTGATTGGGCAGAGAAACTGTAAAGGTCGGAATGCTTGGCCATTATGACACAGGGCCCATGATCTTGGACGTTATGAGTCATCCTCGCCAGACTGTCTTTCAGATCGAAACGATTGTGTAGAACTAAAGGCAGTATGGGAGTGTTCCCAGGCTAGTGCCTCCAGGCAGTTTTTTAGTGTTTATTGGGCATCAGTCACATCCTTTTCTCAGAATAGATGGGATAGACTTACTTCCCCTTTCCTTAATAGTTTCTACAAATTCTTTGGCTGCTGCCACGTTGTCCTCGGTAGCTTTGGTAAGAGATGGCCTCCATGGTCGGATTTCGTGATCAAATAGAACCAATCCAAAGTAGTCCTCCTCATGAAGGTCACTCAGGATCGTCAGCAAAGCCGTTCGTGTCTAACAGTAGGGCGTAACCATTGGTAATAAGAGCAGGTGTTTTTGAAGCGTGAAACACAGACAAGAACATTTTATCAATGTTTTAATCATTTGTTACCTGTTCCATTTTCCGTCCATACATGGATCCACTGACATCGATCACAAACATAACATTCTTTGGAATACGGGGCAGTTCCATGGGTGCAAAATAATGCACAAAGTATCCGTTAACAATCTGGAATAGAAAATAATCCATACGATTAATACAGTATAGGCCTACAGTAAGTTTTACCACAGTGATTTCGCTGCTCATTGGAAAATATTCATTCTTGCCAGTGTCTGAAGGAAAAAGATAGATAAGATGAGCTCATCTTATTTATTTAATTGTTTTTTTTTTGTAAAATGGGTTCCTGAAGTTATCCAAAGACACAATGCAGAGGTCCACTGCAGATATCCTCCAAAATGAATGTTTTTAGCTTGTGTCATACCTGAATGTCCCCAATGCTTTCTGCACGGTTCACGTCATACTTAATGATGAAGTCCCCATCGATCAGCGTACCGTCACAATCAGGGCATTTCCTTTGTTGATCCAGCGTTGGACAGAAGGACACATGAGCCTGCAAGTACAAAATAAGATTGAAGAGTAATTCCAATGGTTCTCTTATCAGTCGAATTTCGTTCAACGATTCTCTCTCTACGGGTATGACTTCATTGTATGAGACATCCACCGAAGCATATTCATCTTGCATTCATCTTTTCATCCTTCATCCAACACTCGATTGTGTCAGCGGTTAAGGTAAGTGTGGGTATCAGACCTCCACGGTCTCGTCTACCTGTCTACCTTGATTGGGGGCTAGCAAGGCTGGTGCTAAACCAACGTGCTTAGTCTTGATTTGCCACGAATTCGCTAAATCTCTTAAGCGACGCCTCTGTCACTTGTTCTGAGGTATTTTTGTTCCGACAAAAATTGTTAATAGTTGTTTGCACGCAGGCTTTCCGGCCTTTGCGTGACAAAGCTATTAGCTATCCTCGAGAGCTAACTGTTTGACGCTATATCCAGTGTCCCGACTAGCTCTGGCCACCACTTCCCCATTGTGTGCTGTTACCCGACAACCATTTGCCCTCTTGACATTACGCAAACATATCTCCTCATCTGCAATTTCATTTGCTTGGTCAACTGTGAGCTTTTTGAAATAGTTCGTCGAGTGTCACCCTAAAATCGAAAGGTCACGCTAGCTAGTCAGCCAAGCGGCTAACCTTCCCTGGCTGACTAGCCAAGGCTACCAGAGGCAGTCCAGACTTCAGCAATCTCTTGGTGTTGCCCCAAGGCTGTTGAGACTACACTTAACCAGCATCACCATCTTCAACGGTCAAAGGTTTTTCATCTCACCCCTCGCGGTGCACATGATGACTGGCCGAAAGGCTACCCGTAAACGACCACCTCCGGAAAACCGTCCCCGTCCTATAGGCTGCGGGTTCAAAATTCTGGCTACAGACACCCATGATGCATGTTCTGTATCGTCAAGGCGAGAAGCGTTAAAAGGTGGCTCATGCGGACCATGCCGTTCCCTGCCGGTGAAATTACGCAAGAGAAGGCTTTCGTTTCTCAAAGAGATGGCAAAGAACATCAACCCTGACTTTAACTGCGGGGGAGGGGGGGTACTCAGTCCCCTTTGCCCACTCAGCTCAGTGTACATCAGCCTAATACCCCTGACACTGATGTCCTACTTGACTGCATCTCAGTAGCGGCTACGGATTAGTTTGATGACAGGGAGGACCCGGACGACACATCCGAAATGGACCTCCCTCCATCACAGGCGTGTTCTGACGCGGACTCTGAAGTGGAGAACAATGCTCCCTTGGGGGACACACTCCATGCTTTCTGCCGCAGGGCGTCTGAGAAGCTGGTCCGCCACCTCCTCAAAAGCAGCGTTTGTTCTTGGATGGGTTGGTAACACTTTACAATAACGTCCTATTCACACTTTATAAATAATGAACTAATTATCAACAAAATGTTAACAAATGTGTATAAATGGGAATGGGAAATGGGAAGAAGTACTATGTTAACACAGCAGACACAGTGTAGTCGCAGCGGTCCTGGAAGGTTATCCTCCAAAGACTAGATGGCAAGAAACCACATAAAACTGACACAGTAGAAGTTGATTCCCACTCCACTGTGCAGTCATAGTTTGGTTATTACTCATTTACAAACATTTGCAAATGCTTTGTTAAATGTTAATTGTTATTAAATGTTAATAAAGTGTTTATAAAGCTGTAAATAGGACGTTATTGTAAAGTGTTACCGATGGGTTTTATCTTCCCAGAGCGACGCCCCCTGTCCAGGAGGTGCTCCCTCCATTCCCGGACATTATTTCTGAAGTACAAAAGCAACGCCCCTTTCGTCCAGTGCCCCCATTTGTGGCTTCTCCATGCTAGACATGGAAGGCATGAATGACATGGGACAACCCTCCACAAATGGAGCATACCTTGCCAACCACCTCGCCCCCTCCCTGGGGGCGTTTCTCTGACAAACAGCTCCCAAGCTGCCTCACAAATCTAATCGCTTTGCTGCTAGCCTCTGGACGAGGTTTTACAGATCATCTGCCCAAGCCACGTGAGCCCTGAGCGCTTCCACCCGACCGATGGCCTACTTAGGCCCGCTGGGGACCGAAATTGAACTCATAAGACACCCCTTCAAAGACAAAACGCAGGTATTTGAGTAGGATCTCAGTTGGAGGCTACGGGGAGAGGCTACGATTCCTGCCGCTATGCCAAATTGGCGTTATTAAAGGGGCATTCCACCGGTGGAGACATGAATATGTATTGAAAGTGGGTCATATATGTAGTAGAATAGTAGCATACATTTCTAATTTAGTGCCTTCTTGGCCGAGAAAAGGCAGAAAAGAAACTTTTTTTAGTGCTTGTGGATTTGTGACAACAATCCCCATAATGCATTGCAATGCTCAAGTTCCACAGGCCACACCCAGGCAGCTCTGCCAGTGACTTACTGGAACATCAATGCCAGTGATTTCAAAAGCACCCTGATCTGTGATAGCGCTGTGATCTGTTAGCGCATTAGGTCCAACCCCCTATGGGCGGGGTTGAAAGGGTGGGAAAAAGGCTTGTAGTCTCAACAGAAATCCACCTCTCTTACACTTCCTCCTACAATGATGCAAAATGACGATTTTTACATCATTGTAGGAGGAAGTGTTAAGAGATGAATACGGATTTCTCCTGTCTCAGGGGGAATTGAGAGAGTGTTGCACGACCATTCAAAAGTATGACTGGGTGTCTAGCAATGGAAAGCCTAATGCAATTGGGTGAAGTGTCCCTTTAAATAATGCTTAAGTTGAATGTCCCATACGATGATGCCATCCCGTAGAGAGAGGAATCATCAAACAAGTTTGACTGAAAATTACAGTATTTTGTTGGGGTTGGGGTTTGTAAATATGCTTCGTTGGATGTCTCATACGATGAGTCCATACCCGTAGAGAGAGAATCGTCTCTCTCATTCTTCTTCAGAGAACCGGGGACATATACAGTACATGTCCCAATGTCCTAATTGTTCAGTATTCAATGTCCATTTCGATGGAGCTTATCTGAAGGACCTACAAACGCCTTACGTTACTGGAAGAGAATTGCGCTCATCCAGCACAAGCCGTCTGGCTCTGCCATCCAGTCGCTCTAGGTACTCCCAGTCAAGACTGTTCTCCGTTGTTGTACCCAAGTGGTGGAACGGTCTCCCAGAGGCAGCAAGACTAAGCACATCTCTTGCAGCCTTCAAGAAACAAGTAAAGACCTTCCTCTTTCGAGAGGAGCCACTAAACTAATGCTTGAGCTGGCCTAGCCCCAGGGCAGACTCTTGACATGATGTTTAGTTTAGTTTAGTTTAGTTTAGTTTAGTTTAGTTTGTGTGTGTGTGTGTGTGTGTGTGTGTGTGTGTGTGTGTGTGTGTGTGTGTGTGTGTGTGTGTATGTGTTTGTGTGTGTGCTGTGTGTGTAGGTTTACTCTTTATTAATTTAAAAAAAAAAAAAAAAAAACCCTCTATGCAACTGCACTTGTTCTTCTGTATATTTCCTATGCACTTTGTATTTGCTTGTGATGCTGGCTTGATTATGTCCTCTTTTGAAAGTCGCTTTGGTTATAAAGCGTCTGCCAAATGCAATGTAATGTAATGTAATGTAATTTCTGTAACCGTAAAATACAATAAAACTCTGGAGTTATAGTGTGTAGTACTGTGTACTGTACTGTATAGTGAGAGTGAGTATTATGTACAGTGAGGAATAAAAGAATAGCTGGCCTGGCACGAGAACTCCCCCTTGAGTCTGATGGGTCGTACCTTTTTGTCATTCACAGTTTTGTCCACCAGGGGCAGTAGCTCGTTGGTGATGAACGTCGCATGGGCATCCAGGAAGGCAATTCCTTGAGGCTCGTAAATGTCTGCCACAATCTAATCACATAACATTTTATTTTATTTATTTATCCCTTACTTAATCAGTATTGTCCCATTGAGACTAACCATCTCGTTTGCCAAGGAATTCTGGTCAAAATGGCAGCCTACACATAGTTACAGAGGCAGACAGACACAATACAAGACAAGGCACATAATAAGGAAAATAAACTTACAAAAATCATTATGACATTAATTACTCAGAATCACATCATGATGCAGAATAACATAATGATTTCTCATAAATAGGTTGTAAAAATTCACACTATATCAGTTGGCAGCACCTCAAAATTCTGCACCAGTTCCTTTGGCTTGACCCTCATCATGATCTCGTAGTTTCCCTTGTTGCGCTTCAGCAATTCCTCATATGTCAGTGTGAATAAGACTGGACTGCCGGCTGCGATGTTCACTGAAACCGAGAATTTCTCCATCTTTCTCCCGGATGCTCTAGCATCACACACACACACACACACACACACACACACACACCATTATGTTGTCAAACAGTATTGTAAAGCAGAGAGCATTTTCCGACTGCATTCTCCAAACCAAAGCAACTGACTTGACGAGTCCAGCAGTCTGTCCAGATGAGACGGCCTTCTCATACTGCTTCTTGGCCGTCTCCTTCTCCTTCACATCTCCCACATACGTCTTCCCCTCAATTTCCCTACAAGGGATGAGAAAAGAAATACAAGCATGTTGTACTGTGCCAATGCTTCCAATACAGCAGAAACACATCTGTTTTTAAAGGAACAGCTTTAAAGGGAACAACTTCAGCGATGAAATGTGTTCTTCTCAGAAGTGAGGGGAAATGATATGTACCTCTCCGAGCGTTGTGAAACCTCCCCGCCATCAGACGCACTGTCACTCCTGTTAGCATTTGTAGCTACTCAGAATGACCAACGATTCGGGGCTGTAGTTATATGCTATGAAAGTCTTCCATGTTTTTCCTGTTTACGTATATGACCAGTGACATGAAACAAAGTTTGGTTACGCAAATTCAAACTTTTTCTATGCTGTGAAAAGTGTGTACTATAAAGACAGGTGCGGTAACACCTTCTGCATGCTTTGACGGCGCATTGACAGCACACTTTCCACAGCATAGAAAAAGCCACGTTTAAATTTGCGTAACCGAACTTTGTTTTATGTTACTGGTCACATAAACCTATGTTAACAGGAAAAACCTGGAAGACTTTAGTCGAAAGTAACTACAGCCCCGAAACGTAACGTTGGCCATGCTGAGTAGCTACAAATGTTAACAGGAGTGACAGTGCGTCTGACTGACTGGGAGGTCACATAACATTTCATTGTTAAAGTACGATGGTCTGTTCCTTTAAGGCCGGGGATATGCTTGCTGTAGGACACGCGTGCGTGGGCACATTTCGTGCACGAACGCGTTACCATGCAAATTTTATGTCAATTTTGCGCTCTGAGAACAACTCACACAAGGTACGCAATACGCATGTAAATGGTGCAATATCGATGCGATCTTTGGAACTTGTTGAGTTGAGATGTTGAGCTCGTGGTAGAGTCAAACAATAGTAGAAGACAGTGATGAGAACCCAATTTGCTTTCTGGCCCCTAAATGATACCTCCATTATTGCGCAAAGTGCTCCGATTGTCCTGAAGCACACGGTTGCAAATAATTGCATGCGCAATTTAAGGCACACAGCAAGCATATCCCTGGCCTTCAAACTGAGATTGGTTTACTCGATGGCATGACAGTTACTTGGAAGATTTCAAGGGACAAGAAAACATCATAAAAATACAGTAGGCCTATATACAGTACTCTGTGTATCTCTTGTGCAAAATAGAGAATGTTAAGACTTCAGGCTTCAGCAGTATGCAATGAGGAGATGACTAACATGCTGAAGTTGGTGATAAAAGCAGTCTTTGGTAGTTCCACCTCGAAGAATATTTCCTTTGAGGAGTTGCCGTTGTTCAGAGCTTTGGTGGTCATCACGGTGTGAGCAAAGCGAGACGTCACTTTGCAATCCAACTTCACACTCTGGATTTCAACCTGTCCGAAATCACAGATATCTCTTAGCTTTGTGAGTGTATGGGTAGTTTTGGGCTTTTTAGCATGTCTTTACTGTCACTGACTATTAACCGCTAGGAAAAACACAGGCAGTGAGTTACGTAATTTGTACACCGAGTATGTCACTAAGAACAAGACCTTCTGTTAAAACCCAAATTGGACTAGCTTCCCAACTCTTATTTACTGTTGCAAAAAAAGGTCTTACCTCTGCATCATTTATACTCCGCTTCTGAAAAAAGGGCAAATTGACAGATTGTATCAAATGTTAAAAGTGTCATATTGTCTGTCATGCGTGTCATATTATTTGTGCACTCCCATAATGAAATAAATGATACAATCATTATTATTATATGTACAGTAGAAGTAAAATGTTGTATAACAAACAGCAGTACCTCCACATGTTTGGGAGTGTCAGGTTTTATCTGAAAAAAGTAGAATATTTCAGTTGAGGGTTTGCATAGAAAAAATTGGCACTGAGGCCAGTGCCATTGAATTGTTATTTTTTTAAGCAAAATTATTGATCTAGGACTGCCAGCATTTTGCTCAGAAAGTTGGCAAGTTTGGAGCAAAGAGTTCAATGTCCTTTCCAATGCACCATTTATGCCCGGTAGTTTCATACAGTGCCCAAAAAGAATGGTCTGGGTTTGCACTGACAGATCATGGGAGAGGTTGCCAGCGTGTTGTGACCATTTTGTTGCTTTGTTTGATGAACTATCTGTGCTCCATGGCCACACCGCCAGAGATGAGGAGCACCTGTTCATACACTGCGACGAAAGGGGTAAAGTTTCCCTGACGGGACTCCAGTCCTCCAAATTTCTAATATGGCAACCAAGATCATTTATTGTAGGTGTCACCAATGCAACAAAGTGGGATCAATTCCAGTCTCCTAAAGCAGTGTTTCCCAACCTTTTTTGTCTTGCGTACCCCCTAACCCTTTTTTAATTCCATGAGTACCCCCTCACTCATGCTCTATATCCCAATGTGACTATGCTCATACATTTTTTCATTTTTCCACGTACCCCCAGCAGTGTGCTCACGTACCCCTAGTGGTACACGTACCCCTGGTTGGGAAACACTGTCCTAAATGGATGTGAATTTTTAAATGTTTCCCATCGAATTCATTCATTCTAAATTCCCGCTGGTCTCCTAAAGGGGCATGGCAGCTCATACACTTAGAACATTACGTCATATTGATTCCAGAAGAAACTCCATATGAACTGTCTCATCCCTATCCATTGTCTCTGTCCAAACCACCCAATCGTGCCTGGTTATCACCAGACCTAATCACAAGTGAGATAAGGTCTGGAGACCTGCCTACTGTAAATCCCGTTGGGGGGGGTGGGGTTTACGATTGACGATGGCTGTTTATTGGGCGTTACAAATGTGTATAATTTGTGGTCATAGCCAATCGTGTCAGTTGTATCTATTCAAACAAATTGCAATCATTGCCTTTCCACCCCTTCCCGCTCTCTGATTGGAGGCCATGATCTTATCCGTTCTCTGGGTGTAGACTCATGTCTTTCAGATCGGAACGATTGTGCAAAGCAGCATGGGATTTCCCAGGCTACAGCCAATGTGGGTTACCAAATTGGGGCTTCAATCTCTGCACCAAAGAGTCAAGCCTTGGGCATGAAAGCCATCACACACTGACAATCCTATAAACACACTGCCTCCCCCTTTGAGTAACAGGTGTTTATTTTCTTACACACTGTTCTTTTTGTGTTTTCCACCATACTTTCCCATGTCATGACCCAAAATCACCTCACATCAAGGAAACCTACTCTGAGGCCCCTCATACATAACATTACGTGCTTTTTAAGCCACTTATTTTAGGCACAGTATATTGGTTACAGTCCCTGGAGCAGTGTGGGGTTAGATGCCCTGCTCAAGGGTACTTCAGCCACGGAATGAGTTAGGGAGTGGAGGGGTGGGATTCAAACCTGCAACCATCTGATCCAAAGCCTTATCAATTAAGCCTTGACTGCCCCATGCATATGGCTCACACAGCTTGGTTCACTTTCCCCAAAGCAAGCCATCCAACTTCTGACATCATATGTAGTGAATGGAGGTAGTGTTGCCCTGCCAGTATTTGATCTCAGTCATTCTGTTTTACCAAACTGAGGCTCATTTTTTGTGAATGTAAGAAAAGGGCAAACAACGCTCCAAACTGGGGCTCTGATCGTTATACCCTAGAGCTATGTGTAAAGCAGGCCAACTAGCAGTGTGGCGTGGATCGTTAGTAAACCTCCCTCCCGAAGCCTAATACACATACATCGATAGCACTGAGCTATCGGACTTCTCCTGTAGCTCAGCAGTATTGTACTGTGCCTCCCATACAAACTGTTGCATTGACTAGGAGGGGTCCAGTTCGAGACCCGAAGGCGGACTGTGCAGGAACAGCTCAGTTACACTGGTGCTGTTGACCTCTGAAGGTTTACCCAATACCCAATGGCCAAGCAAACATGCAGTCTGCTCTGCCTCCCAGCCACTGTGTGTCCCTGGATCCAAACACAAACACCCTGTACATGCCCATTATTACATTTAGATACACTGAAAACAGACTAAAGAATATTGACTTGGACTTAAGGCAAAAAGGAACAAAATCTTAATGACCATTGTCCATTAGATTGCCAGATTTGTCACATAACCAAACATCTGCAATGTTAATACTACACCCACCCTATGGTTCTGAGACTGGGTCTGGGTGAAGTTAGTACTCATTGGCTGTGCTGTAAGGAGGGGTATCTGCATAGCTCTTGACACTCACCGTTTCTGCAGTCTCCGTAGATATGACCAGGGCGCCATGGATACTGAGCCATACACCTACCCATACCCAGAGCAGCAGCGTAGTCCTGACTGCAGACATGATTCAGGCTGAGCTGCACTCTCTCTCTCTCTCTTGCGCGCGCTGTCTGCACTTTATACTATTCTGATAGAGCAGCTGGGAGGCTGGGTAAAGTTCAGTTACACCAAACACATTCACAGAGTGTTGGGAGATGGTAGACTAATGATGGAATGAAATAGTTGTTTATATCCTCCTCATCCTCAAACATGAGTCTTTCAAAGAAATCCAGAAATCTAAAATCAATGTTTTCTTAGTGTGACAGATGGTATTCTTTAAATATTGAATCCACCAAAATATTGAATCCAAATATTGAATCCATGGCCTTAGCAGTTAGGCCTATATTTTATCTAAATATTTTTGACACCACAATGTTATTTATCATAACATTGACAAAAATGGACTGGAGAATATTGCTACTACTCGTGCTTACACTGTGCTCTTCAACTATGATGTAAAGAGGTAGCATTAAGATTTTATTTTCATCATGCCATACAGTATTATATTTGTATTAAACGAGTATCTGTCTCATCTTCTTCCTATCTTCAATGTTGTCACTTGTGGAGATTTACTTGGCAGTGAAGACAAAAAACAAATCTAGTGTGGCTGCAGTTTTTAGAATCATTGATTTTACTTTGCCAGGAAAATCAGGTCAGGTCAGGAATTCCTGGCATAGCAATGCACAACATGTGGGGAAAAAATGAATATTGACAAGATAAATAATTAACAATTGCTGAACCTGATAATGGATTTCAATTTAATGAACTTTAAAAAAAATGGTTGTCATTTAAAATTTACCCTGGAAAGGGATACATCCCATTGCATGAAACGACTAACTACATAGGAATGATTTATTTATTACATTACATTACATTGCATTTGACAGACGCTTTATAACCAAAGCGACTTTCAAAAGAGGACATAATCAAGCCAACATCACCAGCAGCAAATACAACATGCACAGGAAATATACAGAACAACAAGTGCAGATGCAAAGAATGGTTAGGTTTTTTCCAGTATAGTACACACACACTCATACATACACATCATGTCAATAGTCTGGCCTGGGATTAGGGCAGCTCAACCATTAGTCTAGTAGATAGTCACGAAAGAGGAGGGTCTTTACTTGCAGGCTGCAAGAGACGTGCTTAGTCTTGCTGCCTCTGGGAGACCGTTCCACCATTTGGGTACAACAACGGCAAACAGCCTTGACTGGGAGTACCTGGAGCGACTGGATGGCAGAGCCAGACGGCTTGTGCTGGAGGAGTGCAGCTCTCTTCCAGTAACATAAGGCTTTAAGGGCTGTACACACACATCGCTGCTATTTACTAGCTTCTTGCTTGCTTGCCTACTCGCCTCTCTTTCATGAAAGTTCCCGCGGCTTTAACTGCCAATGAACGGGCGAGAAGTACCGAACTCTGCCTTCCAATTGGTTACTCGTTACTCGCCTCGCTCGAAGATCAAATATTTTCAACTCGGGATCCGCCCACATCGCATCGCTTGTACAGTATTTGCCTGCTCGTCTCGCTGGAACACGTTGACATTCTATTGAGTTCTTCTTTGACATTCGCTGAGCGAGTAACTAGCAGCAATGTGTGTGTACGGCCCTTTAGTAAGTCCTTCAGATAAGCTGGGGCCGGTCTTGCGATGGTTTTGTAGGCAAGGGTCAAGGCCTTGTGCTTGATCGGGGCGGCGATCGGTAGCCAGTGCAATTCAATTAATATTTGATTTGATTGAATATCAACTGTGACGCCGCATTCTGGACCATCTGCAGTGGTTTTAGCGTGCAAGCAGGTAGACCTGTCGTGAGTGAGTTGCAGTAGTCAACGCGGGACAGGACCGTGGCCTGGACCAGTCATTGTGTAGAATATTGGTTCAGCACAGGTCTGATTTTCCGCACGTTGGACATCTGGAATCGACAGGTCCGGGTGACTGAGTTGATGTAGTTGGAGCATGACAGCTCGCCGTCAATCATGATGTCAAGGTTTTTGGCGACTTTATTTGGGGCCACAATGGTGGAGCCTATTTTGAGGTTGATGTTGTGACTGAGTGACTCTTTAGCTGGACAGGTTCAGTTGTAGGTGGTGGTCCTACATCCACATTGACAAGTCGGTGAGGCAGGCAGAGATACGTGCCTCTGGACAGGAAGACAGGTACATCTGGGTGTCATCAGCATTGCAGTGGTAAGAGAACCCATGTGTTTGAATGACACGTCCCAGGGAAGCGGTGTATATTGCAAACAGAAGGGGCCCCAGCACGGATCCTTGGGGTTCCCTTGTGGAGAGGGTGTGAGTCGTAGACAGTTTCCCTAGCCATGACACATTGAAGGTGCGGCCAGATAGGTAGGAGTTGATCCATGAGTGGACAATGCCAGTGATTCCCATGGCCGTGAGTATCCTCAGGAGTATCTTGTGGTTGAATGTGTCAAAGGCTGCAGACAGGTCTAGTATTTTATTATTATGCTTTACACACAGACTCCTTTATTGCTTGGAACTCAAGGTTTTGCCTGACTGGCCCGTTATGGCGAAAATGGCAATATTTCCATCTTCATCTGTTGGCCCAAGCTGGAAAAAGCACTTGCAGTTTTGCAGTTTTGCCTTTTTGCGCCGCCGCGTGCATGTTCCTCTGGAAGTTGCGGCCACTAGGGGCGTCTAGATTTCTAGGCTAGAGCAGAAGACCCATTCCCTTTCGTTGGCTAACTAAGCAGCAGCTCGCTGAAAACTGGCTGTTAGCTGATTGTACAATACCATGCTAGCATAACCAGCGAAAACAACGAATGGGACTACAGATAAATGATGAGCTAATTGAGATGAAAGGTTTGGACAGGCAAATAAATCGCTTGTGTGAACATTGGAAAAGCTCCTTCAAAATGGAGAGAGCTGATGGCAAAAGAGCAAAAAATGTTTTTATAATTCATGTCACTGGGATTTATGCATTAGTCTCAAAGCCCACGCCCCGTTTAGTTTACAAAGCTACATTTAAAATGTATACGAGTTGAAATCTCATAACGCACATTTTACTTGATTTCAAAGGACACAATCAGTCGTGCCTAAAAATATAGTTGCTGATCAAGAGGAGACAAAACGTGAACTCTAGCCTGGTTATCTTGCTATTGCCAAGGCTTTGGATAAATATCCACTTTCACCTAGCCTATAGGGTAAATCTAGACGCCCCCTAGCGACTGCAAATTCATTTTTTTGCTGTAGGGGTTTTGCTGGTCAGGCTAACTTTCACTTTCAACACCACAAGAAACGCGGCTTGTCACCTCGACTTCGAAATCTTTATTACTGTTACAACAAAATAAGCAACCTTTTGTCTCTTCGGTCTTGTAATGCAATCTATATTTACAAGTGACTGGAAATGTGTAACAAAAACGGGGTATCTACCGGGAACAAGTGGATCAAACATCCATCTTGCTATGTAGGCAAGTGCAAAACATGATTGCAGTTGTGTGAATAGAGGACGAACTCATAAGCAAGGGCGAGAATCTAACATGAACATTGAAAAGGCCTCTTAGAAGTGGAGAGAGCTGAATGCAAGGAAGGGCGTAATTTATTACAGAAGACACAGAGATTTGCTCATAATCTTGAAGTCAATGTCTATCTTATTTAGTTCAATGCAAAATTTCAGGAGAACTGCTAGAGGTTGCTGTGGAGTGTGTTTACATCGCTGTGTTGACATCTCAAAGCTGCATAGGATAGCTTTAATTAACCACAGAAAAAGTCACAAATACTACAACACACAAGAAATGTATATCAATGGTTTACAGTTATATTTAATATGAACTGTATCCCAAATCACCCTGAAATCATGTTTGTACAGTTGGTGTGTAGTGTTACATGTAGGTTTCCTTTGTAATAGACGCACTGTAACAAATTTAGCCTTTTCTATGCCAGTAGCATGACACAAACATAGGAATTGTCTATTCTGTCTGTACAGTATATTATGAGCGTTGCAACACAATATGACTTGGACATGTATAATGAAACTATATGTTGTACAGAATGTATTTATTCGGTGTGAGCTTGTGAAAGACACATTGGAAATAAACATTCATTAAACATAAATATTTCTTTCCTTCATAAAATGCTAAAAAAATCTGCACCTCATTCACTCAGTCACAAACTGTACATTGCCTTTAAGGAGCAAACTGAATTGCTTTGTGTTATTTCAGTTTTTAGTACGAAACGAAAGGCGTCGAAGTAAACACTGAATTTGGAAAAGGGAGTTGCTCTCTCCCTCTCTGTCTCTCTCTCTCTCTCTCTCTCTCTCTCTCTCTCGCTTGTGCCCACCAGAAAAATAACTGAAAAAATGTAACATTTGTGTTGCAATTGTAAGAAATACTGGTGTGCTCTTAAACTTTCGTTTGTTTTCTATCGCCCGGGCGCTTTATTGTCTTACTCTTCAGCCAGTATCGTATACATAGAGAGATTTTTACAGCGCCTCAATGAGGCTGGACACCACGTAGTCATGAGGACTCCCATCAATAAGTCCAGTTCCATTGTTGTGAATGAACCAGCAGGGCACTTTTTCCCCGTTCTTCACGTCCTTCCGGAAGTCTCTCTGCCAGCCTCTGAAAAAATGGGATCACATCGTATATATTTTTCAGTTTGTGTCCATTGATTCACTTTTTTGTTCCATAATAGGCTACAATGTGAGGCAGATTATGCAAATGGAAATCTACGTATGAAGATGTATTAGACACTTAAAGGTCTCTCTGCCAGCCTCTGAAGAAAGGGGATCACAACATACTGTAGGCCTATGTATTTTTCAGCTCGACTTATATATTCTTCAGTCTATTGTGGTAAGTCAACATTTCTCAATTTGAGCTTATGTATTGTCTTTGGAGATATTCGTAAAGGGTCGTGTGGCCATGCATTGCTCTTGGCCAGATGGTTCATGCCACATTAGTTTGGTATTAGCAGGCATGTAGGCTGCCGTTTTGAATTTAGACGTTGAGGACTACTGTCTTGAGTTTCGCTTAAATATTGCTCAGCCTGTGAGCAACAGTCAAGAGTACATACATGTACAAATGGCCATGTGTTTTTCAACTAAGTTGTAACATAATACCCCAGGTCAAAAAAATGTGTACTTAAGTGTACTTTAAATATATTTAATTTTCTGAAAGTATATTTTAAGTACACTCTACTTATCAAGTACAGTACTTAAGTATGGTATTTAAAAATATACGTATAGTTAAGTGTATTTTAAATATATTTTAAAATAATTTGTATTATTAAAGTTATGTGCTTAAATATAGTTTTATAAAATATACTGTGAGTGTATTGTACTTTAAATGTATTTTAAGTATATTTGTATTTTAAAAGTAATGTGCTAAGTGTAGTATTGTCAAATATACTATTAGTGTATTATATTTTAAATGTATTTCAAGTATATTTGTATTTTAAAAGTAATGTGCTAAAGTGTAGCATTATAAAGTATACTATTAGTGTATTATACTTTAAGTGTATTTTAAGTATCTTTGCATTTTAAAAGTTATGTACTTAAGTGTAGTATTATAAAGTACACTATTAATGTATTGTATTTAAATGTATTGTAAGTACATTTGTATTTTAAAAGTAATGTGCTAAAGTGTAGTATTGTCAAATATACTATTAGTATATTGTATTTTAAGTCTAATTTAAGTACATTTGTATTTTAAAAGTAATGTGCTAAAGTGTAGCATTATACAGTATACTGTTAGTGTATTATATTTTAAGTGTATTTTAAGTATCTTTGTATTTTAAAAGTTATGTACTTAAGTGTAGTATTATAAAATACACTATTAGTGTATTGTATTTAAATGTATTGTTAGTACAATTGTATTTTAAAAGTCATGTACTTAAGTGTAGTGTTATGAAATACACTATTTTTGTATTGTATTTAAATATATTTTAAGTACATTTGTATTTTAAAAGTAATGGGCTTAAGTGTAGTATTTTTTTTTGTTAATTAATTATACTAGTAGTATATTCATATTTAAGTCTATTTAAAGTACATTTGTATTTTAAAAGTAATGTGTTAACGTGTAGTATTATAAAATACACTATTAGTGTATTGTATTTAAATGTATTGTAAATACATTTGTATTTTTAAAGTAATGTGCTAAAGTGTGGTATTGTTAAATATACTATTAGTATATTCTATTTAAATGTATTTTAAGTACATTTGTATTTTAAAAGTAATGTGCTAAAGTGTAGCATTATAAAGTATACTATTACTGTATTATATTTTAAGTGTATTTTAAGTATCTTTGTATTTTAAAAGTTATGTACTTAAATGTAGTATTATAAAATACACTATTAGTGTATTGTATTTAAATGTATTGTAAGTACATTTGTATTTTTAAAGTAATGTGCTTAAGTGTGGTACTGTTAAATATACTTTTAGTATATTCAATTTTAAGTCTATTTTAAGTACATTTGTATTTTAAAAGTAATGTGTTAAAGTGTAGTATTATAAAATACACTATTAGTGTATTATATTTTAAGTGTATTTTAAGTATCTTTGTATTTTTAAAGTAATGTGCTAAAGTGTGGTATTGTTAAATATACTATTAGTATATTCTATTTAAAGTCTATTTTAAGTACATTTGTATTTTTAAAGTAATGTGGTAAAGTGTTTTATTAAAAAATACACTATTAGTGTATTGTATTTAAATGTATTGTAAATACATTTGTATTTTTAAAGTAATGTGCTTAAGTGTGGTATTGTTAAATTACACTATTAGTGTATTGTATTTAAATGTATTGTAAATACATTTATATTTTAAAAGTAATGTGTTAAAGTGTAGTGTTATAAAATACACTATTAGTGTATTGTATTTAAATGTATTTTAAGTACATTTGTATTTTTAAAGTAATGTGCTAAAGATTGTTTTTAGAAAATACACTATTAGTGTTGTGTATTTAAATGTATTGTAACTATATTTACAAAATAAATAAACTAATTACTGGCCAAAGTACAGTCATTTTCCTAGCAAAAAAATGTCTATATCTGGAACATGGACAAGAACCTCAATTTATGATGATGATGAATGACTCCCCTTTTTCCAGCATGAATTTTGGAAATAAACTACAAAAAATCATACACAGTACACCATTATAGTAATGTATGGTATTAGAAAATGTACTGCTAGTTTAATGTATTAAACTTTGTTCTTAAAAAATGTACTCAAACATAGTGTCAGAAAATATACATTGTCAGTTATATATACCTAAACTTTATTTTACGACCTTTACAAATATGCATATTTTTTTGCATACTTACTATATTGCCTTTTTGACACTAATATTAATTGTCTTTAATGAAATGTACTCACTTATAAAGATTTTATGTTATTTTTCTTGTTGTCTTGAACCACTTCAAGTGTATTTTAAGTGTATTTGTATTTTTAAAGTAATGTGCTTAAGTGTTGTATTTGAAAACATACTGTTAGTGTAGTATATTTTAAGTGTATTTTAAGTGTATTTGTATTTTAAAAGTAATGTGCTAAAGTTTGGTATTAGAAAGAATATTTGAAACGTACTTAAAGTTAAGTATGATTTTAGTATATTAAGTACACTTGTACAAAGTTTGATTTTTAGTACCAAAAAGTCAACTTAAAATGTGTTAAAGCTCTACTTAATTATATTTCAAGTGTATTTAAGTATACTATAAGTTGTCCCAAAATAACATTCTTTAAATACACACTTTTGAAGTAAATTTTAAATAAAAAATACATACTAATTAAGTATATTAAGTACACTTTTTTCACCTGGGTACTTTTTTAAACCATCATTTTAGTGTATTTTAACCTAGGCTTATTTATTCATTATGCTTTGTAACATTAAATAACCTTCCACCTTCCATTTTGTTAATGTATTTTCATGGTAAAAACACCATATTGAAGAGCACAAACAGATCTTAAAAAGGCATGTAAGGCCTTACCTATTAAACTTTTAAGCACAATACTGAAGTCTGTACTTAAGTTGTGTTATTAGTGTATTAAGTGCACTTTAAGTGTACTTTTTGGTGCACAAATTAAACATGTAAAAGTGTCTTTAATTCGATAAAAGCATACCACCACCAATGATTTCTAAGTATTATAATTATGTAATAATAATTAAGTATATAAAAGTATACTTAAAGTGTACTACTCAAGACTATTACTTCAAGAACGTAATTGTGCCTGTCAAAGAACAGGTAGTTGTGGTCTAGTGGTTAGAGTGCAGGTCTGTGGTTCAGTGAATTGTGGGTTCGAATCCTGGTTGAGGCAGTGGTTGTTGTCTGAAGTGAAGGTGAAAGGAAGGTTCATGTGAATGGCTGATGGTTGTGAACAAGATAATGTACAATGGAAATGACAAACTGGGGATTACATTAATGTTTTTTTCATATACTTTTGAAATATATTTAAAGTGTACTTAAAATAAATATATTTGAAATGTGCTTAAAGTAAAATCTACTTGTAGTATACTTAAAATACATTTAGAGTCAATACACTTAAAATGTACTTGCAGTGATTTTTGTGAATATATTTGAAATGTACTTAAAGTAAGTATGTTTTTAGTATATTAAGTACACTTGTACAAAGTTTGATTTTAGTACAAAAAAGTCAACTTAAAATGTGATTAAGCTCTACTTAATTATATTTCAAGTGTATTTAAGTATACTATAAGTTGTCCCAAAATAACACAACTTAAGTATGTACTTCTGCAGTATACTATAAAGTACTTTCTCATGACATTGAAATAGATTTCTAATGTACTTAAAATGTGCTTATCCGCATGCTAAAGTTCACATTAAACACATTTTAAAGTGACTTGGTTAGTATACTTATAATGTACTTAAAGTTAAATATATTTTTTAGTATATTAAGTACACTTGTACAAAGTTTGATTTTAGTACAAAAAAGTCAACTTAAATTGTGATTAAGCTCTACTTAATTATATTTCAAGTGTATTTAAGTATACTATAAGTTGTCCCAAAATAACACAACTTAAGTATGTACTTCTGCAGTATACTATAAAGTACTTTCTCATGACGTTAAAATAGATTTTTAATGTACTTAAAATGCACTTATCCACATGCTAAAGTTCACATTAAACACATTTTAAAGTGATTTGGTTAGTATACTTATAATGTACTTAAAATTAAGTATGTTTTTAGTATATTAAGTACACTTGTACAAAGTTTGATTTTAGTACAAAAAAGTCAACTTAAATTGTGATTAAGCTCTACTTAATTATATTTCAAGTGTATTTAAGTATACTATAAGTTGTCCCAAAATAACACAACTTAAGTATGTACTTCTGCAGTATACTATTAAGTACTTTCTCATGACGTTAAAATAGATTTCTAATGTACTTAAAATGCACTTATCCGCATGCTAAAGTAAACATTAAACACATTTTAAAGTGACTTGGTTAGTATACTTATAATGTACTTAAAGTTAAATATATTTTTAGTATATTAAGTACACTTATACAAAGTTTAATTTTAGTACAAAAAAGTCAACTTAAAATGTGTTTAAGCTCTACTTAATTATATTTCAAGTACATTTAAGTATACTATAAGTTGTCCCAAAATAACATTCTTTAAATACACACTTTTGAAGTACACTTTAAATACAATAAAATGTACTTATTAAGTATATATTAAGTACACTTTTTTTTTACTTGGTACCATATGTAGCAGAGCAAAGCAAATTGTAATTTAGGTAGACAGATTGCATGTAAAAATGTGTACACTTATTAATAGTGGCATTTACCTGGTAACAGTTAGTTTGTTCCCTTTGATGAACATTGTTGCGTCTGACTTGTCTGGATCCTTCCCTGGGTAGCTGTCACTGACTTCAAATGGCACACCATGGTAGAACTGGCCTGATGGGTTTTACAAGCATCAAAAAATAAGCTACGCAATGAGAGGGATCTAACTTGATTCCATTAACATACTGTATATCCTGTGAAAAACAAATATAGTTATTCTCTGCCCTAAGGAGAGATTATGAAAACAAGAACAAACTAATTGTTGCATAGTAAGTCTGGCAGTAAAGTTGCATTCATGTAGCTTCCCTCCATGGGTTATCACTTAAGGTTTTCACACCTACTCCTCTTTAACCCTTTAAGACATGGCATTATAAATTAGCTGTTACCAGAATGCCAATGACCAAATCGTAATGTATTACTAAAGGCCCCGTGCACTCTCATAGTAGTGTAGTACTATAGTAGTGAACTTTCAATGTCTATTACAGCGTGCCACAGGAGGTACGCCGTGCATTAAGGGGCTACGTGAACCAAACTCTGTCCTCTTTAATTGGACCAAAAAGCGAACTGACAACAACAGGACTCAGTTCTGTTTTTGTTCATATTGTGAGTGTAATAAAGAACTCGCTGATCTTTCTGGTCATGTTAGGCTTTTATGGTGTGTCACTCTTCTTTTGTACCACTCTCAGTCCTCTAGAGCCCTCCTTAAGTGATTACAGCTCGTCACAAGTGTAACTTGTCAGAAATCATAATCGTACCGAACTGAGACCACGTCAACCAAGGTCTCAGTACGGTTCGCTTCCGAGGGGTCTGGGTACGCTTTGGAGCCTTCACATATGCAGCAAAAATGCTGAGTCACTACTCTGAGTTCGCTTAGGCGGCTGAAAGGGACCAGGTGTGAAAACGCTGACTATTAGGTTTGGAGGAGCTAAACAATCTCTTTGCTGTTCTCTCTATGTGAAATCATACTACTTCAAAGCTGGGGGGCATCCAAGGATGGCATATACGTACCCAGTAGCCTACTGCTACAGCCACCAGACTACCACTGCTCCAGCAGAAACATAATGGGTACAAGTCAACATATGTCCTCCTGTCTTTTCCTGTGGCCTCCATCATTAGTGATCAACATTTACTGTTAATTTAATATCTTTTAAAAACACAATTCAAAGGTCCTTCTCTCATTTCCAATCAGGGTGTCGAACAGGATAAAGCTCCAAAAAGTCATTCTGTGCTGGTTGACATCCAGGATTTTTTTTGTCTCCACAGATGCAGAGCGACACTGAGACTAGAAGCCAGAGGCCCGAAGCCACTGGAAAGGATGCAACAAGGACAAATATGGACTTGCAGCCAATGGGTGCAGGCGAGGCGACCCCTTACCCAGCAGGCCGTGGACACTGGGGGAGAGCAGGTGGCTGTCTAGTGTGTAGAAGCCCAAGTAGTCCTGGTGGTACGGGTGCTTCTTCCACACCTTGTGCAGTATGATGACGAACTTCACAGAGTCTTTCAGCGTCACAGTCAGACTTTGGTCTTTGGTCACATGCAAATCCATGCTGTGGGACAATGATGATGTCGGGACTGTTATCAACACAATATTATGCAGTTTTCGATGATAAGATGGCAATGCAATCAAAAACAAGCCTGGTTTTATCATCCCCTCATTTCATTTGTACGAAGGGATGTTCAAACCAGGCTAATCAACAACAACATTGGTAACATTTTCAGTGAAATTAACTTATCAGGCCAAATAACTGAAACTGACTCTACCTGGCAACACTGACTATGGCATAACGTACCATGACTAGTACTGTATAGACCCGTTCAGAGTCGACGTGGTCATGAATGCGTGCGCATCGTCGACTCAAACACACCAGAGATATTGGAAGGATATTACGAGAGACTCCACTTTTCTGGGTGGTACTGCACTCTAGGGGGAGTGCAGACACCAGTCAGAAAGAACGGGCTGTCTCGACAGCGGCCACTAGGAGAACTGCAGGCATGGGTAAAAACTCTAAAGGGGTCTATATTTGAGTGGGTGGAAGGATCACTTAAAGGTGTGAACATTTGTATTGCATACTCACTTTGCACCTTTAACAGAGGCTGTGTGTGACCACTGCAGTTTCAGCACCCTGCTGTCCTGGGCTGCCGATATCTCCTTGGTGCTCACTGTCAGTCTGATGTCCAGCTTCTTATGGACGATGCCAAAACGGCCAAAGTATGTGTTGACTTTGCTCCCAGGTTCAACCATCTTGTCTCCAATGGTTTCACCATTCACCACAATGCCTGAGACATGATATGAGATAGTGTTGACATATATTCATTCATTCTTTCTTTCTTTCATTCTTTCTTTCTTTCATAAGTTTCTTTCATTCATTCCTTGATTCATTCAGCTCTCTCTTTCTCTCTCTCTCACACACACACACACACACACACACACACACACACACACACACACACACACACACACACACACACACACACACACACACACACATTTTGCAAATGCACACACACGTTGGCTGAGCAATGCAAATTGTCTCTGTACAATACATCCTCCACAACATTATCTAGTAAGTCGTTAGAGCAAACTGTTTTTTCTTACCAAGCTCGGGGTCTCTGACTAGAGTCATGATGGTGCCTGGGTCATCGTTGATGTTGAAGCAAAGGGCATCATTCCTCTCTGGGATCTCGATGATGAAATGAGGGTCCCCATCCACAAGAGGAAACGCTTCCGCTTCATCTGAAGACCACAGATATCGATCACAACATGTATTGAGGTACTGTACCATTGTTTTGAACATTTTAACACAGACATCGTTTGATTTTCCTGTACACTCAGTTATGTTACAACACCAACATGGAGTTTGTTACATTGTGTTTTTCATGGATATTGTAACATTTGTTTAAAGAGTTATGAAAGAGACACAAAATGTTTACATCAGTTGATATATAGAAAATGTTATCGTGTAGTATTTTCATTATTTTACTTGAGTTTGATAGTTTTGTCAACCCACCATGGGTTGAAGTTCTTTGTAGGAAAAGGGTGGAGGGGGTTGTTGTGAAAAGGCGTTTACCATAGAAATCAGGAAAGGACGCTTGGCTTGGTGCTGAGGCTATTCTGTGGTAGTTGGCAAATAGAGCTGGAGGTTGCTGGAAGCCTGGTATGACATGACAAATCAATTAGGGTAGGTGCGGAGACCTGAACTAACCTTGCAGTTGTTAGTTAGACAATAGTAACAGACAATAGAAGACAGCTGGTCACTCTGCACACACTGCGTTTGTGCCCCAAAAATATTAAGTTGATTTAATTAAAACCATGCAGTGTCTTCATCCCCCTGGATCTTCTTTAGGCATATATCATCTGGATCGTCGTCACATGTCTAATGAAGATTGAGGGGGATCGAAACTTTGCATGGTTTTAACCCCTTAAGACACAGCATTATAAATTAGCTGTTACCAGAATGGCAATGACCAAATCGTAACGTATTACTAAAGGCCCCGTGCACTCTCATAGTAGTGTAGTACTATAGTAGTAAACTGTTCAATATCTATTACAGCGTGCCACAGGAGGTACGGCGTGCATTAAGGGGCTACGTTAATTTTTGTAAATATTTTTGGTGACCAGAACAACTGTTTTCTAAAAACAATCAATTAGGCCCACTGCAGTGATTTAACCCAGAAAGACACAGCCTCTGTTCTAAATTAACTGTGACCAAATACTAAGTCGTAATGTATTACTGCATGTGCACTGTCATAGTGGTGTAGTACTAGGGTAGTTAATTTTTTCCAGTGACAATGCAGAATTCCTCTGTTGGAACGCTGTATGGTAAGGGGCTAAGTAGTCAATTTAGGTAAAAAGACATTGTAAGCAGTTTACAGTCATCCATGTTGATGTTTCTTACCTTGAGCCTGAGGAGCCACTCTCTCCTCTGGAAAATGACACAAATGGTAAAAAGGGTAAATGAAGGTCTTTTTCTCCCTTTGTTATTTGCATGCTTTGCAGTACATAATGCATTGCTATAGTGACAAGCTAATGAATTAGCATTTTGTGGGAAAGTGCCATAGCATTTTAATTACTTGAATTACTTAGCAGCACATGCATTAACTATCCCACATAAGTGTTTTTCCTGAAAATAAAATTGGTACGCCCATCGACGAATTACTTCTGTGTTGCTGGGTTTTTTTGCATACTATAATACCATAAGTATTCTTTGACTTTAAGGTCAAGCAATCAAGATCTAGAATTCAGCAACCAAAAGACAAAGAATTAAGTCACATTTTTGACATTTTCCCTTCAGCACAGAGATAACCATATACCTTCAGTGAGTTTGTCTGCGATTAGGACATCATCTGGATTCTCCTCATTCTCTGGTTTGGTGACCACCATGGATGTGAGAGGGGTGACAAAGCTGTACTTCAGGGAGAGATCCAGAGCCTCAGCGGTAGCATTGGCCCTTTCCTCAGGTGTGCCCTTCTCTCTAAAAGTACAATAATGATTATGAATTGGTGATTTTAAAACTGTTCTCCACTTGCTTTTACAGTATAGAGATGTAGAATTCGTCCGCCTGACCAGCTAGATCTCATAGAATTCCATGGAATAGACATGGGCATTTGGGACACGAAATCTGTGTCAGTTTCACGGATTTTGCCAAAATTCCGTGCTATGGTCACAGAGGTGTTTTCCCACAGTACTACGGTATGTCAAGTCTAGTTATCATTAGAAAAATGATAACAAGTTCTAATATTAACAAAGGAATGCTATAGCAATTTAAGTTGTGTCCTGAACAAAACAGTCCCTAACCTTAACCTATCAGTAAAGACATGTTTTTGAGAAATGCGTTTTCCAGTTGGTTGATAGGCTATCAAATTCTTGTACTACGTAAATGAAAGGACACTAGCAGTATAAGCTGTGCCCAGACCAAAACAATCCCTAACCCTAACCTGTCAGTAAGAAATATTTTTGAGAAAAAAAAAACCTTTGAAATTAGAACAATTCTGAGAGAACACAAGACGACTATGGAAACATGCGTAGAGCTGTGGGAATATAGAGAAAGCACTTCCGTGGGCCCATCACAGAATTTTGCCAAAATCTGTTCAACAGACAAAGATTTTGTGTCACAAAGGTCTGTGTCCATTTCACAGAATTCAGTGAGATCATGTTGGCCTGAGGCCGGTATAGATGCCATTTTAACAGAAGAGCAGGAACATCACTGACTTTTTGTCCAGGAGCTGCTCGATAGTCAGGTAGGCCCACAGGCGCTCGGTGAACTCCCCAAAGATGTATTCTTGTTCTGGGAACACGTCATCCCACTCTGTAGCAGTGGCCTGCCCATGGATCACATACTCCTCCACCTGCACAGAAAAAAAACAACAGTTGAATGAATGGACTGCTACTGATTTGATTTCTATGTCTTTTTTGAGTATTTATTTATACCACTCCACACTCTAGGTACATCTCAATCCAATAATGTTCTATTTAATATTGGGACTTAAAAACTTTTCCCCAATATTTAATCCATTTGTTTGTTGGATGTGTAGGCATATACAAGGCCCTGTCAACTCATAGTTCGGTGGTGTTGAAACATAAACAGAAGCAATTGAAACATGATAAGAAGTTGTTCTGTATGAGAAGATGCAAGATGGCATGGAGACAGGGAGACAGGGAGAGAGGGAAAGAGGCGTAGTTCATCATCATTAGACTTTAATGAAGACATCTGAGGGCCTACATAAACAGGAAGTCAGCGTCAGTGAAGACAGTATTTCACTGTAATTTGCTGTGACACATACAATGCTGTACATTTCCTACATACTGTACATGACATTGAACCCATTCATTTCCCTGCTACTGTAGATCTACGCCAGACATCACCTCATAGTTATAGTCACACTAGGCCTAGGCGGATTCTCACTCACCCCGTATGCTGACACTTCGATGAGGAAATTGTCCACGCCACTCTCTGCCAGCTGTCCCGCCACCACGATCTCAGAGCCGTTAAACAGCTGCTTAAATTGGCTGTTGGTCAGGGAGTTCACTGCCTCTTCTGGGTATCTGAATTGCACATCAGAGAGAAGGGGACTTGCCACCTCCTCGTAAAAGCCCTAAGGGAAAAGCACTGGTTTAGGTTCAGATTAACAAATGGCTTTATGCTTTTGTAGCTGAATGCAGACACTTTTTTACTTAACATCTTTTTAATCACACACCGGGTAAACATTCGAAAATATTTTTTTCACTTTTTTTCAAATTCACTCAATGGGATATATATATATATATATTTTATTTTTTTAATTGAATGGGTCAGCCCAACATTTGGGTCTCTCATGTATCTGGGTAATGTCCAATGCCCAAAAACACTTTAAAAACTATATTCAGTGGAATGAGAAGGGCATTGCACAGTATATCGACAGGAAAAAAAAGAATTAGAACGAGTTAGAGTTGAGTTAGAAGGAGAAGTTTGAAAATTGTGATGAAGGGGGTGAAGGTTCACCTGCAGCTGGACAACAGCGTCAGATGCCTCGTAGATTCTTCGGGCCAGTCCGTCATTCTGCTTAGCCATGGAGTCCAGAAAGCCGTAGTCAAGGTCATAACCAAAGCCCAGGCAGAAGAGGCTGATGTTATTGTCGATAGCAGCTAGAACATTCTCCTGGATCACCACAGTGTCTGTCTCTCCTGTTTGTGAGAAGTAATCAGTGAATGTGACTTAAACACAAAATACTGACCCTCTCATCATTCTCAGGTGGTTATTTGGCAGATTGCTTAGAATCTGTCCCAAGATCTTGTTCGATTTTAATTTCCTAGAGGAAAGAAATATATAACTTAAAAGTAGCACTGTAATTATTTTTGATGGATTCTATTTTAGAATGTATTTCTTTTTTTCAGTTCATACACACCTGCTGTGGGTTGCCCATCTGTAAGTAGTATGACCATAGATACACCGTTCTCTGGGAGCAAGTGCTGTTGTGTGTCTGTCATCAGCATCTCCACTGCTTTCAGAATCGCATCATTGATGTTTGTAGCTGTTGGAGGGGAATGACATTGAATGGCAATGTCTGAGGTTAATCTTGATCGGTACACTACCTGTATTCTATGATTTGGCTAATGCAATATAATTTTCGAGAGGAGTAATGGTGGTGGTACTGCTACTACAAGTAGTAGTAGTACTAGTAATAGGCCTAGTAGTTGTAGTAGTAGTCGTTGTAGTAGTAGTAGTAGTAGTAGTAATAGTCATATATTGGTTGGGTTGGTGGTAGTAGTGATGGTACAAAGGTTGTTTTGTGTTCTTTTCTCAG
The DNA here is from genome assembly GCF_034702125.1 of Engraulis encrasicolus. Classification (NCBI taxonomy): domain Eukaryota; kingdom Metazoa; phylum Chordata; class Actinopteri; order Clupeiformes; family Engraulidae; genus Engraulis; species Engraulis encrasicolus. Next base: position 13,649,176 of record NC_085870.1, read on the forward strand.
AATAGATGGGATAGACTTACTTCCCCTGTCCTCAATGGTTTTTACAAATTCTTTGGCTGCTGCCACGTTGTCCTCGGTAGCTTTGCTCAGAGACGGCCTCCATGGTTGGATTTCATCATCAAATAGAACCAATCCAAAGTAGTCCTCCTCATGCAGGTCACTCAGGATCGTCACCAAAGCCTTTCGTGTCTAACGGAAGGCAAAAGCATTAGGGTGCAACCTTTGGTAATAAGAGCAGGGTTTTTTGAAATGTTGAGAACATTTCATCAACTTTTTAACCATTTGTTACCTGTTCCATTTTTCGTCCACTCATGGATCCGCTGATATCGATCACAAACACAACGTTCTTTGGAACACGGGGCAATTCCATGGGTGCAAAATAATGCACAAAGTATCCATTAACAATCTGGAATAGAGAATTACCCATGTGATTAATATAGGCCTACAGTAAGTTTTACCACAGTGATTTCGCTGCTCATCGGAAAATATTATTTTTCTGTCAGTGTCTAAAGCAAAAAAACAGATAAGATAAAAAATAGATAAGAAAATAGATGAGCTCAATGTAATATATTTGTATTTGTTTAATTGGGGTTTTTTTTGTAAAGTGGGTTCCTGATGTTATGCAAAGACACGATGCAGAGGTCCTCTGCAGATTTCCTCCAGAATGAATGTTTTCGGCTTGTGTCATACCTGAATGTCCCCAATGCTTTCTGCACGGTTCACATCATACTTGATGATGAAGTCCCCATCGATCAGTGTACCGTCACAATCAGGGCATTTCCTTTGTTGATCCAGCGTTGGACAGAAGGACACATGAGCCTGCCAGTACAAAATAAGATTGAAGAGTAATTCCAATGGTTTTGCATTTTTCCTTCAAAAAGCTGTAGACATCTAAAACTTAATTAATGTACATTCCTCATCATATGTTAGCTTGTTCAGTAGTCAATGTCCATTTACAAATCAAAGTCTTGTTTAAAATGCTTGGAACAAAATGAAAGAAGGAATGTGTGATGAAGGTAAACAATATTTACTTATTACATTTCTGTAACCGTAAAATACTACAAGACAAACTCTGGAGATGGTTATAGCGTGTATTGTGAGATAGTGCGTACTGTATAGTGTAGAGTATTATGTACAGTGAGTGAGGAACAAAAGAACAGCTGGCATGAGAAATCCCCCTTGAGTCTGATGGGCAGTGCTGTACCTTTTTGTCATTCACAGTTTTGTCCACCAGGGGCAGCAGCTCGTTGGTGATGAACGTCCCATGGGCATCCAGGAAGGCAATTCCTTGAGGCTCGTAGATGTCTGCCACAATCTGTACATTGTTTTAGTATTTAGTCAAAATTACATTAATGAAAAGATAAACAAATGAGGTGAAGACAGAGGAGATTGAAGGCCTCTAAAGTCCTTAATGGATTAAGGCCAGGCTTGCATCTGGTCTCTTCTCTTTTCAACTCAAGACTTGCTCTTTCAGATCCTGATGAGCACCTGAAGCTTTTAAGCTTGCCCCCACCGAGGCCAAAACTTGAAATCTCTCTCCACCTGACAAGCAAATTCTTTGCCCTTGCTGTGCATTTTTGAAAGAATTTACATGTTTGGAACTCACCTCAAAATGCTGGACCAACTGCTTGGGTTTCACCCTGGTCATGAGTTCATAGTTTCCCAGCCGACGTTTCAGCAGCTCCTCATAGGTCAGTGTGAACGTGACGTTACTCTGTGCTGCAATGTTCACTGAAACTGCAAATTTCTCCATCTTTCTGCCTGATGCCCTAGTATGTTGCAGGTGAAACACATACAAAGAAATCATATGAGCTGTACAAAAAAATGAAAGATACGTAAAGTAATCCATACATCTAAAAGCAACTGACTTGACGAGTCCAGCAGTCTGTCCTGATGAGACGGCCTTCTCATACTGCTTCTTGGCCTTCTCCTTCTCCTTCACTTCGCCCACGTAGATATCTCCTTCTATCTCCCTACAATTCAGAAATGACAGCTTTTAATAAACAGATTCTTATGGGACACCACACCTGTACTTATTTCAATGAAAAAATAATATTTTCACATCAACAAATGGGAGTATTCCAAATGTGTGGTCCTTAATTCTGAGAACTTAGTTTTAGATATTAAAGCTGCAGCCTGTTACTGTGCTCTGGAATATCCTGTCTGGAACATTCTACATTCTGGAATGGGTCGTGAAAGGATGACTAACATGCTGAAGTTGGTGATGAAAGCAGTCTTTGGCAGCTCCACCTCGAAGAATATTTCCTTTGAGGAGTTCCCGTTGTTGCGAGCCACTGTAGTCATGACTGTGTGCGCAAATCGGGACGCCACCTTGCAGTCCACCCGCACGCTGTGCACTTCAATCTGTTTCCAGAAATAGAGCAGGGTGTGTGTGAGTGAGTGAGAGAGAGAGAGAGAGAGAGAGAGAGAGAGAGAGAGAGAGAGAGAGAGAGAATTTGTGAAGTTACAATTCCTGTAGAGATCATGCAATTACCGTCATAGCATCATTAGACAGTTAAAATGACCTAAACTGTTCCAGACTAGACATCCCATGAGTCACTCAATCTGGGTGTGTGAACAGCCTGGAGAACATGCAGAGTACTAAAATAACAGTATTTGAAACAGCAGGTCACAGCTAAGAACAGATTTTTTAAGTAGGACAAGACCATTTGATTCCATCTGAAATAAAAAATTATGTGACCGAAGACACATAATTCAAATGAGTGATAATGGATAGAGGGAAAGTCTCTTACCTCGACATCATTGACACTCCGTTTCTAGTGAGAGAAAAATAGAAAAAGGTTATTTCATATGTTTTTATAATTACAAAAGCTGTGCTGGCAGCAGGTCTTTCACAGAATGCTGGCTCTCATGGCAGTTCAATAAACCTAAATTGGCAGGTAAATCAACATAAACTAAACCATCGTACCTTTAGATGTCTTGTCCTCTCGGGGTTGCTCTGAAAGATACCAAATTGTCAACATCTCAGTCTTAACCCCTTAAGACACAGCATTATAAATGAGCTGTTACCAGAATGGCAATGACCAGATCGTAATGTATTACTAAAGGCCCTGTGCACTCTCATAGTAGTGTAGTACTATACTGCCGTGCAATACTAGAACGCAGTAACTCAAAATGGTCGAAAAAAAATTTATATCGGAAATCGGTTCTAAACTACCTCAATTGTCTTGTGTCCAAAAATGGTGGTCCAACACCGTCCCGTTTTGGAGAAAACTCATTTTGAAAGTGCAAAAATGACCCAAAAAAGGTTAAACAAAATGGAGTAAATCGGCGAGTTACTGCTGCACGTTCCAATGGGACTGGTTTGGGAGTAGACAGTAATACAAGCTAAGAACGCAGTAACTCCTGCAGTAACTCCATTTTGTGGCAGTAATACCAGCCAAGAACGCAGTAAGTCGGTTTTTTGTGGCAAAAGGACACATAAATGTTGTTTTTTGGGGTTTTTTTTTGTGTGCATTAAATTTCTATCCTAAAAAAGCATTACCAGGAAGTGTCACCACCAATTTACCGACAACACAGTTGTCGCGCCATATGGAAAACTTTGAAGCCTTTTTTCTCAGTTTGCCGTTTTTAGAGTTACTGCGTTCTAAGATTGTACGGCAGTATAGTAGTAAACTTTCAATGTCTATTACAGCGTGCCACAGGAGGTACGGCATGCATTAAGGGGCTACATTGAGGCCAATAATAATGACTAGCCCCCCATGGGAGAGCAGCTATGAGAGTCATGCTATGCCTATGGCATTGAGATGGCCACTTACCTGTACCTGTACATCGTTGTCCCTTGATATAACCAGAGCACCATGGGTGCTGACAAACCCACCGACACAGAGCCACAGCAACAGCACGGTCCTGACTACAGACATGATTCAGGCTGATCTCAACGCTGCCTGCCTGCCTGCACTACTTCACTGCACCCTGTCAGGGCGGGTCTGTACCCCCTTCACACACTCAGAGAGAGAGAGAGAGAGAGAGAGAGAGAGAGAGAGAGAGAGAGAGAGAGAGAGAGAGAGAGAGAGAGAGAGAGAGAGAGAGAGAGAGAGAGTCAAAGATCACCAACACTGGCTTCTTTGTACAACTGGCCAGCAAATCTAACCTACACTTAGGTACGTAGGTATGTGTCTGTTTGTGCTCATGTGTATACTTGCAGAAGGCCATAAAAATCACATTATTTTCAGAGCTTTCAGTGCCAGTATCCACAGGGTTCCCACTATTTTTGAATGATCTTTGTGACATGATCAATTTTGACAGAATGTTTTAATGTCAATGTCTCAATTAAATCAATTGAATCTGCTTAATTGATGGATTTGACTTTTAAATCCTTATTTTCGTTTAGAAGTTTAGAAGAACACTGCTTTGAATTAGTGCAGTCTTGACAATATGTCAGCAGTAACTACCAAATAAATGGTCATGTCAGACGTAATTGGTCCTGACGACAGAAACAGCGCTAGGATACGTTGTGTTATCTAACAGCTTCCTTTGGAGGTGCTGCGAAGTCATCTGGGAGAAGAACACCCACATTGCATGTTGTAAAGCCCCACACAACTGCTGCAACCACGCAAATGTGCACAGCCCCGAACCTCTAGTAGCAGACAGCGAATGCATGCATCATGTACTGTATGCATTGGTCCCTTGATCAGTCATAAAACACCACCAGGGACTCGAAGGGCTACCTACGATCGCCTTCATTTTTCTTCACATCCTGAAGAGGGCCGTCCCACATCGCGCTATTTGCTGAGCATATAGCATAGTACTGTACACGGCACAGCATACAGTAATATAAACAGCAACTCATACTCCACATAAGGCCTGTGACTCAGCCATAAACCGACCGTGAGGTAGGAACAGCGGACGCTTTGTCGCGCCACCCAGACCCCCTCTCTCTCTCTCTCTCTCTCTCTCTCTCTCTCTCTCTCTCTCTCTCTCTCTCTCTCTCTCTCTCTCTCTCACACACACACTCTCTCTCTCTCTAGCCCAATTCCCATAACGTCTTCGGCGTGGCTGAAAAGGGCTCAGTGCGGTGCAACTGTAAGCACCCCCTACCCCTACAAAACCACCCCACTTTCCCGCTGCCTGCATGGGTCCCGTCACTTCCCCCATGGTACAGTGTGCGGCTCACAGAAGCCGTCTTGTTGAGCCTAATGCACCGATGCTGCACCTAGCCCCCCCAACGTCAGAACACACGGCCGTTTCTGCCTCTGCCTGCTAGTCTATGCTGTGGCCTGTTGCTTATGTAACTTGCGTCCGAATGACTCATTTATCTCAATTATTTCCATTCATTCGCCTGCAACCAAAAATTGAAGCCGGTGAGATAGTAGCACAGGCAGAGCTAAGTTAGAGGGGTCCATGGGGTTGAGAGAGAGAGAGAGAGAGAGAGAGAGAGACACAGAGAGAGAGACAGAGAGAGAGATGCAAAAGATGGGCATAGAAAGATTGAGGGTGACAGGAGGAGGAGAGAGAGAAAGGGGCAGCACAAGAAAGGGCATAGAAAAAGAGGACGAGTACAAAAATAAAGGGAGAGGGCAAGAGAGAGGAAGACACACACACACACACACACACACACAGTCTTGGAGGAGGGAGGGCATCAATGAGTCTGTGTGCTAGAGCAGAGGACCACGTCCAGCAGACCTGATCTAACTGCCTGGCTGCCAGACCCTCAGGGGAGGAGTGTATTTGTGTGTGTGTGTGTGTGTGTGTGTGTGTGTGTGTGTGTGTTTACATGCACGCGTGTGTGCGTGCGTGTTTGTGTGTCTCTGTGTGTTCTTTGGTTTACACTGTGTGCAAGTGCAAGTGAGTAATATGTGTGTGCGTTTATGCGGTTGTGTACGGTGAGAGTGGCTAAAGTGTGTGTGTGCATGTGTGTCATCTGCCATCTGCATATGCGTCTCAGGCTGTGTGTGTGTGTGTGTGTGTGTGTGTGTGTGTGTGTGTGTGTGTGTGTGTGTGTGTGTGTGTGTGTGTGTCAGTCTGTGTGCGTAAAAGACAGAATATGAGAATGTGGGTGTTTTTGTTTGCCAGCTTGTATTTGTTCAGCCCTCCCACTTTAACAAGGCTGAAGTCAACTCCCTCAGATATGATGTCACTGGCAGGCAGGGCACCTTGTACCAATAAAAAGCAACAGCTCACTTTTATCCAGGCTGAATCACTAGTTTTTATTATGGCCACACTTTTCATTTTTCATAATTGAAGGAGCACATAAACATACTCGTTTACCAATACCTGTGAATGGCAGCTTAATATAAATAAGTAGTGGAAGTTGTGCTGATACATACAGAATATGCTGTATACAGGTATGCCATACACTGCAGTAAGCCAAGAATTACCATGTCAGTGTACAGTAGTCCTTGTTGATTCACACAAACGTATGCTTTGGGAAACAGTTATGTGGCACCTATAGTCTGAAACAAGTAACAAACAGAGTTAGCAACTATGCTTTTGGGAACCCCCAGAATACTTATTGTATATTGGTGTGATGTCATTTGTGTAATGTATTTTGAAATGCTCCATCCCTCTGTTGTTAACATACTTTTCTTAATTTCTTTCTAATTTAATTAAGTATCTCTCCTACTCTGCCGTGCAATACTAGAACGCAGTAACTCAAAATGGTCGAAAAAAAATTTATATCGGAAATCGGTTCTAAACTACCTCATTTGTCTTGTGTCCAAAAATGGTGGTCCAACACCGTCCCGTTTTGGAGAAAACTCATTTTGAAAGTGCAAAACTGACCCAAAAAAGGTTAAACAAAAACGCAGTAAATCGGCGAGTTACTGCTGCACGTTCCAATGGGACTGGTTTGGGAGCAGACAGTAATACAAGCTAAGAACGCAGTAACTCCTGCAGTAACTCCATTTTGTGGCAGTAATACCAGCCAAGAACGCAGTAACTCTGTTTTTTGTGGCAAAAAGACACATAAATGTTGTTTTTTGGGGGGTTTTTTTGTGTGCATTAAATTTCTATCCTAAACAAGCATTACCAGGAAGTGTCACCACCAATTTACCGACAACACAGTTGTCGCGCCATATGGAAAACTTTGAAGCCTTTTTTCTCAGTTTGCCGTTTTCAGAGTTACTGCGTTCTAAGATTGTAGGGCAGTACTGCTACTACCATACTACTCGTTCTACTATCAGTTGTAAGCTTACTTAGCACTTAGTAATTTGCCCATCGAATTTTGTTTAACTTTGACACCTTTTTAAAAAGATTTGAAATTCAATTCTGAAAAAGCATGAAGCAAGTTTCATGGTTTCAGTTGTTTTCGAAAGGTCATTGTGGTCGTGTGATTCCTTGCGCCGCCGTGAACCATGACATCATTGGAAAGCACAATGGATTATTTTATCATTTTATTTGTTGTCTTTTGGTGTATTTATAGGCAGTGTATACCTACAGTATGTTTGTTGATGTCACCACACCCAGGCATTTTGAACAGATCACTGTTGCACACCACATGTCTCATCTCTGTCTGTATCTTAACAACACTCCCATCCTCTAAGTGCTTCAGACGGCCTCTTTGGCTAGCCCATGGGTTAAGCCCAGCTGTGTGTCAACACATCCTCTGGAAACACAACTGCACCCACACAACAGAGAGAGAGAGGGAGGGGGGAGAGAGAGAGAGAGAGAGAGAGAGAGAGAGAGAGAGAGAGAGAGAGAGAGAGAGAGAGAGAGAGAGAGAGAGAGAGAGAGAGAGAGAGAGAGAGAGATGTGATGGGCAGGGTTACAGTATGCTTTAATGACCTTTATGTCACAGGCTGCTGTATCTGTGTCTGTGTGAATATGAAGGGAGGGGATAGCTGACCTCTGCATATGTTTTGTAAAACTCTTACTCCAACTAATCATTTCTATTACATTATATTACAATTACACGCTTTTATCCAAAGCTATTTGCAAATGAGGCCTGTGTGTGTGTGTGTGTGTGTGTGTGTGTGTGTGTGTGCGCGTGCATGTACACGCGTGCATGCGCGTGAGATGTATCTGATAGATACTTTTAGACCTGTTAGAAGGCAAAATGTGCTTACTTTGCCCTTTCTATATTTAAAGGGACACTGTGTGAGATTTTTAGTTGTTTATTTCCAGAATTCATGCTGCCCATTCACTTCAAGAAAAAGGGGGACTTTTTTTTGAAAAGGGGGATCTTCTCCATGGTCCGCCATTTTGAATTTCCAAAAATAGCCATTTTTAGCTGCAAAAATGACTCTACTTGGACCATTCTAGAAAATATTTGTTTATTACTTAGTAAACTTTCATGTAAAGATCAAATTTGGCAATAGGCAGCCCAGTTTCAATGAGCAGTATAGTTGCAGTACCTTTTTTGACCATTTCCTGCACAGTGTCCCTTTAATATCAATAGTAAATCCAAGGGTAATCAAATATGAGGTTTGATTCCCCTCAAATATCTCATACTATATGCCTTCTAACAGATTCAACACACACGCACACACACACGCGTGCGCACACACACACACACACACACACACACACACACACACACACTGTAAAGTAGGTGTTGCAGCTGCGTTTAAACACTGGGTGTCAAATGGTAACAGATGAGACTCAGCAGATAGCACCACAATAATGAGCTCATGGAGCCATAACAGCAGGTCATAGACAGACACAGGTGAGCTGAGGATATTATGTTATGTTTGGAATGATGAAGGGAATTAAGGAGATGTCCATGTGTCAGGGGATGTACTGTATTGGCCCGCCAACAGGGGGGGGGGGGGNTGGGGGGGCAAAGGGGTATGTTGTCCCGGGCCCTGGGAGATAGGGGGCCCAGAATTGGGTCCCTATTACATTGTATGTATTGGGTAGGGGGCCCTTCCAGATGACTTTGTCCTTGGCCCAGCCAAAGCTGTCAGCGGCCCTGTATACTGTATAGACTATGCATTCAAGTTTGTCATAAGTCACCTCACCTATACTTTTCTACAATGTCCTATGGCTTTTGGCAAAACTGAGCAACTTTTTGATTCAGACAGAATACATACAGCATACAATATAGTGTACTGTATGTTTGGTAGGTTGCAGACATACATGTATGTCCATGTGTCAGGGGATTTAATTCTTCAGCCATAGGGGGGCGCTGTGGCACAGTGCATTAAGACCCCCACAATTGAACTTGCATGTTCAAGTCCGGCCGGGGTCATTTCCCAGCCCTACCCCATCTCTCTCTCACAAACATTTCCTGTCTCCTCTCATACTGTCCTGTCATAATAAAGGCCGAAAAGTCCCCAAAAATATATATATTTTTTTACATTTAAAAAAAAAAATTCAGCCATTAAGCCTCATAGGAATTAGGTTTAACGATTTCATGTCAACATAGATGACAACAAATTTAACAGAAGGTAGATAGAAGGTACCGGTGGGTCTTTGGCATAGGTGCAATCATCAGCCCGGGTCTTGCGTTAGTGGATCCAGTGGCGCCAGCCGTTGCCATGTAGCAGGAACTTATTTACTGGACCTTTAACCTCCAGGCAGGTAGATCGCACCAAACTGGTGGCGGTGGGGATGGAGGAGGAGATCTTGATCCGACTGCACCTACGACAGCAAGAAAGGTGAGTTAGACTCGTCATTATAAAGAAAACTGCGACTGCTGATTGGCTCTGCAAAATGTGCACTTGCCATTTAAGTCCTCCTGGCACAATTACTGCAGACTTACGTACATTTCTCTCTAAATCAAAAGGTTGCTCAGTTTGCCAAAAGTCATGAAAGGTCATAGAAAGCCACAGGCGAGGTGAGGGTATACAGAATGTTTGAAACGTTAAGGAGATACCTTCATATGTCAGGGAATGTATTCTGTATCTAAATAATAAAAATGCTCCCTTTGCCAGAAGTTTAGGTCTGCTGCATGTCTCTATCATACTTCGGAAATTCACATACAGTATAATATACCAATATTATCTGGTTTACATTATATTAATTCGTTTCAGTACATTGGGGAAATTTCTATCAAGGCAGTACTGTTTTATAGTATGCTTTTCTGTGTTATTTAATCGCACGATTTAAATCAATTTGATGTATTAGCACAGTAACACACACATACTCGGTCTATCCCCCCACCCCCTCAACCAATCTCTCAAGTAACAAGGTATATCACATTGATTTTACAGGTATGGCTTGGATTGACCCACACTGTACACAGTTCGATCTGTGTGTGTGTGTGTGTATGAGTGTGTGTGTGTGTGTGTGTGTGTGTGTGTGTGTGTGTGTGTGTGTGTGTGTGTGTGTTTGCTATACTGTACAATTATTCCAGAGTGTTTGGTCTCTCCGGCCCTAATCAGATGCCTGTAATGTGTTTCCTCATGGGTCGAGGGGCACGAGCGCTGAACCAAGTCATGTCGGAAGTTCAGGAGTTGAGCAGGATTTTCTTGGGCGGGGCTGGGAGATCTGGGGTCTGGCCGGGAGGTGCTTAAGCCGTGTTAATTCAGTCCAGATGTGCTGCTGGCTTACTGAAGGTGTGGGCAGAGCACACCTAGACCCTCTATCAAACTCATATTAGAATAGAGATAAACTTAAGGAACATGTTGTGAAATGCACATCAAGAAATGTCAGCGAGTATTATTCATGTGTGCAGTGGAATGTGGTATAATGCAGAATTTAGAGCCTATCTCTGATTCAACATAGCCATAGCACATCCTGGTATTGCTTGTACAGTATTACTAGTATTGGACAATTACTATTTCGCTGGTGGGCTCTAGATCAGTGTTTCCCAACCTTTTTTGTCTTGTGCACCCCCTATGCATTTTCGGTGTGCCAGGAGTACCCCCCAGTCAAGTTCTATGTCGCTTTCTCCATCTCAATGAAACTAAGTTCCATACATTTGTTAACATTACATATTTCCCCCTGCAGTGTGCTTGCGAACCCCTAGTGGTACACATACCCCTGGTTGGGAAACACTGCTCTAGATCAGGGGATCCCAACTCTTTCTAACTTGGGGCCCAATTGAAATGTTCATAAATGTTCGGGACCCACCTCTGACCCAATAAACAATACAACTCAACAGCAACATACTGTAGGCAGGCCTACACATAAACACACATTTTGATTTTTAGAAAATAATTTCAAGGTCCCCTGGAAATACCTTCAGGGCCTACCAGGGGGCCCTGGCCCACAGTCTGAGAATCACTGCTCTGGGTATTCAAATAGTAAATTAATTTTAATTAATTGGTGATATATACTTGTAGTAGGTCTAATATAGCCCCACCCCTTGTCTAATCAGCTATCTTGATGCTTATCCTGTTGATCTCTGATATGGATATTGCCGATATCCAGGCAGACCGTCTTCTGAAGTTCTGGCTTGTGCCTTGATGGTGGTCTCTCACCCCACCGTATCCCGGCAGTGTTGAGCTCCTTTACCTTCTTGTCATTTAATGCATTAATATATAAGTTTTGTGTCTTTTCATGGTTACTCTTTTATAGACACAAGTAATAAAAAAATAAACCTCTAAAGTAGCTTAACCTTTAATTTCCTACCTTGCCTTTTCTGTAGGCCTATGTGGCTCAAAATGTAGGCTAATGTCGGTTGCCATTAACTCGCTTTGGGATAAAACGACTAGGATAGAAAGGATACAAACTGACCTACGTGTTCATGACAGTTCCCATTTTCTCCACACACCGTTTGGTCTATTAATCATGAGCGAGCTTCCTTATTACAACCAAAGACGGCAAACACTGTGTAGTGTAGGTCCACATGTGTAGGCCTAGATGTAGTGTAGATCCACGTCTTGCTCGAGTTTGCTTTTGAACCACATGGTGGCGGCAGAAGCTAGCTGATGATAAAGGCAGGCGCACGCGAGCTTGCTGGGGAGGCCCAGATTTTAACCCGCGTCAACTTCCAGACTGCAAATAGCCTAAGCTACAGCGTTAACCCTACAACGATACTTGCATACGAGGTACACATTTAAGAGTTTATTTTGAAGTATGCTTGGCTTATCGCCTCATATCCCTTTGCCTTTCTCTTGGGTACGCGAAATGGCCTTAACATTTTGCCGCGTTCAGGAGGGCGGCAGTTATTGTGGCAGGCTGTCAGCTCCACGTTCCAAAAACAGAATTCAAGCACAAAAAGCACAACAATGCATTTCTGTGACATTTGCGAAATTACCAGTAACCCGTCTCTTAAGTAGGCTACTATCATTGTCTTAATATTGTTTTTATTTTTATTTTTTTTAACGTCCCTCAGATGACACCTTACGTGTGGAGAACCCCGGCGGAAGTTGATTGCAAACCTGTGCGTTCTGTGGATATAAAAGGTGAGTGTCATTTGTAAGGAGTTGAATAGAATACTCTATAATGTAACACCATGTGTTCATTAGCCTACTGTAGCTCCTCACACATACTCTCTTAACTCTTTTGTGGAGGTGCTGGAAAGCCCCAAATAATATCCTTAATTCCAAATATTTTTGGGGATGTGATGGACCTGGTGCATAAAAAACAATATGCCGTTCAAATTCCCAGCAATTCAGCAATGAAACCAAATTAAATTTGCCATATGAAATTAATCCCTGCAATGGTTTGATTGTCAAGTTACCAATGTAGGCTTATGTCGGTAGCCTTGTGACACTGACACAACTCGCGTGACAAAAAGCGAAGTGTGAAACCACGTGAGCATCGGTGATATTTTTTTTATTCAGCAAAACTAGCTGCCTGCTGTGCGCTGACCAATTAAAAAATATATATTAAAAAATAAAATTACAAAAGTGATCGATTGTTCATTGTAGTCCGAGAAATATTCTGATTGCAGGGCATCATGCGCATTCTGCGTCAAGATGAAACGTCCTGTTAAAACTCTTCTCGCATGCCCTCATAATGGGTGATTAAACACAACAAATGCACAATACCCTCTTTGTTGTCCCCCTGAACTCGGTCTCTACTCCCCTAATAGTTATTATTAGATATGTATTATTAGATATGCAATCAGGTAGACTGACAGACTTCCAATTTGTGATAGGCCTACATTTTATATTGAAACGTTCTCTCTAAACTGTTGCAATGGTTTGCCAAGCCTAATGCAGTAATATTCTATTACAAAAATAGGCAATATATATATTTTTGTAGTTGAGATATAGAAATACTTCTATGCAAGATACTTCTATGAACATTAGGCATGGTTTAGTTTTGCCATATTGCGCTAGACCCACAACACGTTTTCCATTTAATTTGCCCAATTTTCTGTTTCTATCGCTAAATGTATCAATTATGGTCAATGCCCCTTTACAAATTTCACTGACTCTGAACACGCGGGTCTGAGTGGCTGCCTGCTCGGTTTGGAAGGTGGAAACAAACCCGGGCTTTATTTAAAGCCAGAAGCCATTGACGGGGCCCATCACGACAAGCCCATTTGAAATTTAATCCGTTGGGAAGGAAGAGGAGAGCCGGAGAGACAGACAGACAGCACTGAAGATGAGCAGTTACAGGGGTCCATGTGCATTAGTATGACTACTGATCAGTATGCTTTGATCACTCTGCTGTGTGTGTGTGTGTGTGTGTGTGTGTGTGTGTGTGTGTGTGTGTGTGTGTGTGTGTGTGTGTGTGTGTGTGTGTGTGTGTGTGTGTGTGTGTGTGTGTGAGAGAGAGAGAGATGTCTAAGCATGTATGTATGTGTGAGCATGCACACAATTCTATGTGTGGAGATGGCAGGTGTCATGTTAGGGCCACATGGATTAGGCCCCAGAAGCCTTTTTCTGCCTGCCTAGCCCCCCCCCTCTCTCTCTCTCTTTCTTTCTGCCCCATATCACCCCACCTTTCTCTCAACTCTCTCTACTTCTCTCTCTCATTCCCTCTCTCTAGCTCTCTCAACCTCTCTCTCCCCTCATACCACCCCACTCTCTCTATCTTTATCTCCCCGCGCTTACCCCCTCCTCTCTCCACCTCGCTCTCTGTCCCTCTCTCCCCCATCACTCCTTCGCCGTGTTCTACCTTTTGTCCCCTCTTTGAATTTTTGGCATTGCTGGCGCCGCTGGTGCGTGCCGCGGGAGACTGAGCGGCCATTGTGCGTCCGGGCCCGCATGTCATGTGGGCGCGGCGGTATGCTATGCGGGCCCCCTCACAGCACAAGGCGTGCGGTGCAGCAGCAGCGGGCGGCGGCTAGCTACTGTATACGGCCCAATCCCATACGGCCTGCCTGTCGCCGCCGCATGGCGTTGAGTTGAGTTGAGTTGAACTGCAGCAGCGTGCATGGTGGGGGACACGCGTGTGGCCTGCTGACGCCAGCCAGCCAGCCAGCCAGTCGGCCCGCCCGCCAGTCGGCCCGCCTGTCTGTCTCACGCCCCGCCGCTGTTTGGACACACCTGACCGAGCGCCTGCAGCAAGCACCCACATGGCTGGCTGGTGGTGGTGGTGGTGGTGGTGGTGGTGGTGCTCCTACTGCCTCCACCTCCACTGCCGACACCATGCACTTTATCTGACCCAGTTAAGTCGCCGTGCAGCCATGCGGCCCACACACTCTCTCCTTCTCTCTCTCTCTCTCTGGCTCTTTCTCCTTTTTTCCATTTGTTTCTTGCTCCCTCTCTCTGTCTCTCTTTTACATCTATTTCTTTTTCTCTCTCTCATTCACACACTCTGTCTTAGCTTGTGTTCTTGTCTCTCTCTCACTCCATTTTCTCTCTTTCGATTTCTATTTCTCTTTCTATTTTTCTCAATCTCTCCTTTCTGCCTGACTTCGTGGTCGTGCTCTCTCTCTCTCTCGCTCCCTCCTTGTGCTCTTTCTTTTCTTGCGTTTTTTCTTGCTCTCCTTGTTTCCTTTTGTACTCTCGATTTCACGTTCTTTCCTGGTGATTTCTCTTTTTCATCATATTCTCTCTGGTTCTACTCATGTGTTTTCTCTCTGTCTTCTTGTTCTTACTCTCTCTATGCATCTTTTCTCTACCATTCAACTGTTTTTTTTCTGTTTTCCTACTGATATCACAGTTTTTTGTATTGTTAATTTTTTTTCAGAAGCGTTATCCTCAATATATTTCTCTTCTTCCTTTTTGGAAGGAAAAAAATGTTTTTTTATATACTTCCAACACGTCTCACTCTTTTTTCTACCTCACTTTTCCTTCCCTCCCTGATTCATTTTTTTCTCTACTCCATCCCCCTCTTTTTTGCCACCACCACCACCACCACCACCACTTGGTGCTTTTTCGTTGGTCCGTGAGAATTAATGTGTGGTTGATTGCGCCAAGTGAGACGTGCCTTGGGCAGCGTCCCTCCTCTGCCTTGGCACAGCGCACAGTAGTCTACTGGACTCGACCGCCTGGCGCAGAACACAAATGCAGCCCATGGACCCTGGGGGGTGGGCGGTAGGGGTAGGGGGTAGGGGGTGGTCCCGGTCAGCTTCAGAAAAGCGTCTCATTATTGACCCTTATGAGGAAAGGTCACCCTCTTAACTCTTAATCAAGGAGGACAAGGAAGTCGTTTCTTTAAGGTCCCACTGGACGACGCACGCAATGTGCAGAGTGAAAGACACACTTATCATTTAGGAGTGTGTGTGTGTGTGTGTGTGTGTGTGTGTGTGTGTGTGTGTGTGTGTGTGTGTGTGTGTGTGTGTGTGTGTGTGTGTGTGTGTGTTGCGTTATGATGATAAGATGCTGCACATATTTCAAGTGCATTTATGTTGGTGTCGTGTTTGTTTGTTTTCGCATGCTGAATGTCTTGTGCCCTCACCGTCATGCTTCTGTTAAATCACAATTACATCTAGGCACAGTGGAAGGAGAGCAAAAGAGAGCGGGAGAGAGAGAGAGGGTGAGGGAAAGAGAGAGAGAGACGGAATGGTGCCCCATGTTTATCAGAACCATGGAGCTGAATTCCAGATGGTGGGATAAGAAAAAAACAAGCAAACAAAAAACTCAAAAATAGAAAGTATGAAAGTAAAAGAGAAGGCAGACAGGCGGACGACAGGACTTGCCGTACATGAAGAAAAAGTCAATGTGTGTGCGCTCATGCGTTCGTGCGCGTGTTTGTGTGTGGGTGTGTGACTACCGTGGGTCGTTCCGCTTCGCCCGAAAGAAAAGATTTTGCCATTTTTTAAATGTTTGTTTATCTGCCCGACGACGTGTGTTTCCAGAATGTTGTGCATGTCGTGTAGCGCAGAGGAGGCGAGGAGCAGAGTTTTTTTTTTTTTAAAAAAGGTTACAAAATCACAAATCTACTGACTGACTGCTCCTCGTCCCTGAGCCCTGTGTCGCACTGGCAGACTGTCTAGTCTCGCAGGAAAACATGTGAGTTACCTTCAGCCCCTAAACCAACATAAGCCCTCATCTCAACCGGGCGAAAGTATGTGGCCCTGAAGATGTGAGGCGGCGATTCGGGAGGCGTTCAGCCACCGCCATCTGCTTCCATTTTTTGCTGGCGTTATGTTGACCTCCCGATGACCCCCGCAGAAGACCTAATCATATTCCATCCCTCCCTCCCTCCCCCCTCCTCACTCACTAACCCACTCACTCAGGCAACTATACAGTTTACACCCAGGAGAGAAGAAACGAAAGAGGGGGAGAAAATGGTATGTTTATGTAAAAGAGTGTTTATGTTTAGTGATGGTTCAAACTTTTTGTGTAGAGAACAAGGAGAGGAACTTTTCACAAGCGTTAGAACTACCTTGTTTTGTGAGGTGTCTTCTTTTATGTTTTGTTCCCCCTCTGGTAGTGTGTGTGATCTCTTGCGCCTTAGGCCAAGCTGAGTGATCTTTTTTACAAATCGTGCCGGCGATTCGGAGGTGCAAAAGGCAGCGTTTGGGGTATGTCTTGTTTAGTAAACTATGCCGCCTCGCCTCATATCACAGCTCCGCTCCTCAAAGCATGTCCCGGGGGCATCCCTGGTGTCATGAAAGCGTTTGAGTGTTTCTTGGCGTGCCCCTCTTTCTCATTTTGGCCTGGAGGCATCTTCAGCATGGGCCAGTCAGCCTAGACCAGAGGACAGCACTGTTTGCTTGTTTTTGGAAAGGACTAGAGGGGGCCCAGAGTGTCTTTGCTCTGAAGTGCACCCCCACTCCTACCCCACCCCACCCAGCCACCACCACCACCACTTTGCCCCCCCACCCGTCACCACCTTCACTTTGCAGAATACAAGGGACTGACCATCCACACCCATTCCCACAACCACCCACCTACCCCCCAACACCACCCCCACCTACCCACCAACACCACCCCCACCTCCCACCCCCCTCTCTCCCAGGAATCTTGGGGAAAACAATCAGACGGCAACGGCTTGGAGTCTGACCCAAAATCACAACCAGACCGTTCACGAGGCAGGGCTTGCCGTCATCCGGGACCAAACCACCCAGGGAGCCTCTCACTCTCTCTCTCACACCAGTCTCACACCAACTACCACCCCCACTGACACACACACACACACACACACACACACACACACACATACACTTTGTGTGCCCAGAGTCGGACCTCAGAATCTTGCCCTGAGGGGGATGCCTCTTTGGGTCTTGTGCGTGTGTGTCTGTGTCTGTCTGAGAGGCTAGCTAGTCACTTTCACAACGGGTGCCTTGGCCAAACACTTTTTATTTTTAACTTAATCCCCAAGTCAGTCTTGGGTCTGACTGGAGTGTTGATCTTGGTGCTGCTCCCTGTGCGATGGGAGTGTGTTTTACAGCTCGTAACGTGTGCCACAGACAAAGGTGTGTGTGTGCGTGTGTGTGTGCGTGCGTGCGTGCGTGCGTGCGTGCGTGCGTCCGTCCGTCCGTGCGTCCGTGCGTCCGTGCGTGTGTGTGTGTGTGTAAGTGTGTCAATGAACCTGCTTTTTTGTTGTCCTTTTCTCCACTGCAGTGTTTTGCCACTGCATTTAGACTGAGGACATCGTTTATTCTCATTCTCAGTCTCATTCCCACACAGCACGCTGTACCTCCAGTGGCACGCTGTTATAGTCATTGAAAGCTAACTACCATAGTACTGCCAGAGAGTCTGGTACTACTATACTATGACATGACACAGGGCCTTTAGTAATGCACTACAACTTGGTCATTGCCATTCTGGTAACAACCAATTTATAACGCCGTGTCTTAATGGGTTAAAATGCTATCTCTCTCGTGCCGACGTTTTGGGACACACTACATTACAATGTTGTTCATGACAGTTCGGCTCGGTTTTTATTGTCATTACCGGTTCAAGTTTAAGCATACACACTCTGTAACGAGAGGATACCCGTTCCCCACTTGAATAGTGGAGAACAATAATTAACAGCCATCACACACAAGTCAGGGGGGCGGAATTTGGAGAAGGGCGCCGTTAGATGCCTTGGCTTTACATATGCACACGTATACACACACGCGTACACACACACACTCACACACATACACACACACAAACACACACACACACACACACACACACACACACACACACACACACAGACATATGTAGACATGCACACGTACACACACACACACACACACACGCAGGCGTACACGCACGCGTACACACACACACGTGCCCACACACACACGTACACACACACACACACACACATACATAGACATTCAGTACAGTACACACAAAAACACACACATTCAGTCACAACCCCCCTTTTGTTTGAGGTCAGGTGTGACTGCACATGAGGGCTCCTGAGGAGCCAAGCGGAGAGTGAGAGTGTCCCGCTGCCACTATCTCGAACCTCTCCCTCCATCTTTCTATCAGCTACCTTTCACGCTGACACGCCTCCCTATCCCCCTCTCTTTCTTTCTGTCTATCTTCTCTTCCCTCCAATCTTCCCTCTCTTTCATTTTATCCGTCCCTGCTTTCCTCCCTCTGACCCTCCCTCCTCTCTCCTTTCTTTTGTTCTATCTATCTTTCCCTGCTTCAGTCCCTCCAATCCCCCCCACTCCTCCCCTCCTTCCCTCTCTTTCATTCTATCTATCTCTCCGTGCTTCAGTTCATCCCTCCAATCCCTCACTCTTTTCCTTCCCTGCGACCTGACCCTCCACCCCTCTCTCCCTCCCTCTCTCTCTTTCTCCCTCCCTCTCTCTCTCTCCACTCGCAGCCCTCTCCTCGACCCTTTGCCTCGTCTCCCAGCAGCCTCTGGGCCCAGCAGGCTGGCACCAGACAGTTATTCAGGCCCCCGGGCATCAGAACAACTGCAGGTCAGAGGGGTGGAGGAGTAGGGGAGTTGAGGAGGGATGAGGATGAGATTGGGGGGGATCATGGCGGAGGGCTGGGATGGGCTGGGGTGGTGGGGAGAGAGAGAGGAGTGGTTTAAAAAGACTGCAGAACAACTTCAGGTCAGGGGGGTGCAGGAGGGCAGGGATGAGGATGAGAGTGGGGGTGGTTGAGTGGTAGGGTGGGGTGGGGTGGTAGAGAGAGGAGTGTTTTTTGTTTTTTTTTAAGCGTGTGCTTCATGCTTAAATGTTACCGCACCGCACTCCTGTTCCGTTCCGTTATTCATGTGACTGCCACACACACACCAAGCGATCAAGCAAACAAGTGAAACTTTGAAACAACACTGAACAAAACACTTTGCTCAGTAATTCATAAAAGGTTTTTCATGACATTTGTTTCAAATATTTTGTTATGTTATGGTCAAAGAAGTATGCTGTGCATTGAAAACTCTAAAGTCTAATTTAATGAAAATGTTTAAAACCACAGAAACTAATTCTCACGGTGCTTTTCAAAAAGGATTTGTCTTTTACTTGTATGCCTCTCTGTTCTTTAGAAAAGGCAAACATTTAAGATGATATTTTCTGTAATTTAATTAGTTTCATTATTATTTATTTCAATCCTAAGCTGAAATGAAAGAGAAGTTAGAAGAAAAAAAACTCTGTGATTGGATTAAAATTTCTGCCTTTTTCATAAACATTGTGACCTGTGCGTGTTACCCAAACGCAAGCAAAGCACACACACACACACACACACACACACACACACACACACACACACACACACACACACACACACACACACACACACACACACACACACAAGCACACAAGCACACACACACACTGTTTGAAAGAAATGTGTTCACAGACGGAATGGGAAAAGATGAAGAGACACACGTGTCTCTGAAGCGGCCCTTTGAATTTCTGTTCACCGCATGGGGTTTTATTTTCTTGTGTGTGTGTGTATGGTTTTTTCTCTGTTTTAAATCCTAAGCGTGTGTTTGTCTTCACTCTGCCTTTAGTGATTAGGGACTAGGGTCTTAAAACATGCCGTGAATTTGTATTTGTACCTACACCCACACACTCGCACACAATTACAAATCCCAGTGTGTGTGTTTATGTTCTTTTTTGTACGCTTGGATCATATGTAATTTTATGCCTCAATTCATAGAAAATTTTAATGTTATAAATTGACCCTGAGGCAACATGTTTTACATAGTTTCATAGTTTGCCTCATTGACCAGCATGGAAAGCCTCTTCTAATGTGCACGTTTGTTAAACGTAATGTTACAAATACGCGGTCACAGTCGTTTTCTCACTTACCGTGTCGTTGTCACACTGGCTTGGAGTCCTGCCACACACACACACACACACACACACACACACACACACACACACACACACACACACAGCACCCACAGGGTCGTCACGGCGTACGAAATGCAGCTATGTGGCCTCCAGGACTATTCTACATTCCATGTGCACACTGCCGTGACCAAGTGACACGGACAGATATGATGTGCGGGCTAGCGCCATATCCAGGCACCCGTGCCGTGCCACACGTGTCGCAAGACGTCGTCTCAACGGTAGCCGGAGCCGTGACCTAACGATAGGGCACTGGGTTATTGCGCTGGTGATCCAGGTTCGATTCCGGCCTGTGTCATTTGCCCAACCTTCCTCGTCTCTCTCTCCCCGCTCATTTCCTGTCCTTCTGTTACTGTCCCGACACAATAAAGGCATAAAAAGCCCAAAATGTGTCTTTAAAAAATCAGGGCCCGATTAACGCACAGGCTAGATATGGTTCCAGCCTAGGGCCCCCATCTGCCAGGGGCCACCTGATTGGCGAAAGAGGGGAGACAATTTAGCGGAAATGCAGACGCAGCATTGAGAAATTCATCTCTTGTAAATACTCCTCTCTATAGTTGAAAGACTTAAGTATAGCTCAGAATGATGACACTTATATGTCATTATTATGTCATTTTGTCATGAGTTTTCTTCTCTGGGGGGCCAATCACAACCTGTAGCCAACGGGCCCCGGTACATCTTAATCCGGCCCTGGCCTCAACGGCCCATTGACCTTTCCTCTCATCTCAGCTCAAGCTTGGGCCTTACATATTTGACCCTGACACGCTAAGGGTGATAAATATGTTTTTGATGTTTCTGTATTTATTCTCCATCAGTTCCATTTTTTGCTGATGCGGGGGCAGTGGAGAGAATGCAAGCCAGGCCTTTTGATTTTTTGTTTGTGAGTTTTGCTCCGGACTGATGGGAGATGTGTCCTTCCTTCACACAAGCAGATTAGACACATAGTTCTGGGTTTCAGCCTACTAACCATTCACTCAGTCGTTTCCAGGTAAAGGATTCTAGCAACAGCTGTATGATGTCCATTTATTGTTTCACGTCTATTCTGTATTAGTCACACGGAGACCCAGTCCCGTTTTACTATGTGGCTGTTTTGGATGTTTCTGTGTGTTTTTTGCGACAAATGGATCTCCTGCTAGTGTGTGTTCGTTGTTCGTTGTGTCGTGGTACTGGGCAACCGTATCTCACTCATTTCGTGAAGTATTCACGAAAAAAATAGAGTAATTTTCGTGGTGCATTCACGTTATTGCCCGCCTTTCGTAAAGTCTTCACGAAAATAATAGATTAATTTTCACGCTGCCTATTCACTTGAATTGCCCCCTAGCGACCCACTAGTTTGATGCCCTTTCGGTAGCCTACCGTCACATGGTAATCAAACATTTCAAACAAGCAATTTAGGGTTAGGTTTAGGGTCAAGGTTAGGGTTAAGGTTAGGGTTAAGGTTAGGGTTAGGGTTAGGTTTAGGGTTAAGTAGGGTTAAGGTTAGGGTTAGGTTTAGGTTTAGGTTTAGGGGACATAAGACGTAAGTACCGAAAGGGCGTCGAATTAGTGAGTCCCGAGTGTATCAGCAGTGTTCTATCAGCACCCCCTCCCCGCCCCCTGCAGACGTTTGGATAACCATAGCAGCAGTGGGGCAATTCAAGTGAATAGGCAGCGTGAAAATTAATCTATTATTTTCGTGAAGACTTTACGAAAGGCGGGCAATAACGTGAATGCACCACGAAAATTACTCTATTATTTTCGTGAAGACTTAACGAAAGGCGTGAGATAGGGCTCTACTGGAACAGATCTGTGTTTATAACAGTTGTTTCACCAAGCAATGGATGGATTTGTGCGTGATTTTGTGCCTGTTTTATTTTTCATGGCAAATGGCTCTCCTGCTTCTGTGTGTGTATGATGCGTTGCGTGTTGTGTGTGTGTGTCACAGTACGTGTGTACTGTATGTTATGTGTGCCTGTTTGTTGTTGTTGTGTTGTGTTGTGGGTTTTTTTCCATGTCTGATGGACGGATGGGTCGACTCGTCGTCAGGCCTCAAACCCGAGTGCTGGCGTGGGACCTGTTGGTAGAACTGTACGGCCATGAGATGGACTGTATCGGGCCGAGGCATCAATGGAAATCTGAGTGGTGCCATTAGCCAGGGAGTAACAGTAGCAGAGTGAAGGGGATGAGACAGACAGAGCCAGGCACACTGAGCAGATTGTTCAAAAACAGACTGACGGCCCTTTTAGCCCTTATCTCTCCGAGCTACTCTTACAGAAAGGCAAGGAGAGCCAGAGAGAGGAGGAGGAGGAGGAGGAGGAGGAGGAGGGAGAAAGAGGAGGAGGAGGAGGAGGAGGGAGGTGGTTGGTGGGAAGGAGAACGGCCCTCACTCTTTCTTTCTTTCTTTCTATCGTTTGGTCTGTCTTTTTTTCTCCCTCCCCTATTTTACCTTTCTCTGATTTCTTCTGTCTCGCTGTCTCACCCCCCATTTCATTTCTCCTGTTTTCTTTTGTCCATTTCTCTCAATCCCTCCACTATCCCCTTCTCTCTTGTCCTCCGCTGTCTTTTTATTTTCTACCCCCCCTCTCTTTGTAGGAGAAATTCATCGGTGAGCTAACAGTGATGGGTAAGAACGACAATCAGCTTCCGTTGTCTGTGTTATGGTCGTATATCTCACATCTCTTTTCACCGCTCTAAATGGATGCATCTTTGTAAATCCCAGCATTTCCACAGCGTCAGAGTGGATGTTTCCATTGTGCATGCTAAAATAATTCAAGAAGTGCTGTACCTCCTCTGTTTGCCTTCCATTACTTGCGCTGTAAATAGAGTATGGGCAGGGGCCAAGGGGGTGGGGGGTGGTGGGTGGTAGGGGGTGAACTAACAAGCCCCGGTGACGTTTTGGCCCCCAGCCCAAGTACCATCTCATTGCATGTCGTTTTCTCTCTCCCTCGCTCGCCAGGGATGTCGCCAGTCATTGGGTAACATCATTGGACAACAAAGGCCAGTCATTCAGACTCATTCAGGTGGAAAGCCATTCCCTTACCCAATAGACAACGCAAGGCATAGACAACCACAAGCCATCATTGACGCAATCCTTTTGACACACCGTAGGTTGGTCCAACACACAATATCTACAATAGAAGCGAACTCTGCAACTAAAAACATGACCTTGCTTCTACACTCAACCATGTTTTTTTCACATTCTGTTTTTTCTTTACCATTGTATTATTCTCATTTAATTTTTTCATTTAACACAACATGTGCTTAGCTTATGCATGACATACACGTGAAAATGGTGGCGGTCGGTGGCGAGGTGCTGGGGCGTGAAGCCGTCACTTTGCTCCGGTCGGTCCCGAGGGTGTCGCGCGCCGCGGTGAAAAGGAGGGATGGATAATTAGATATCAAAGGCGAGGAGCATGGGTGTGGCGCCGAGTGCTGTGGCCCCCTTCTGATGGTGAAGCACTTATTAATGAGATAGGGCTTATCTCCTCTCCTTGGAGGAATTCTGCCTTTGATCGGCCCCACTTTGGACTTAATACATTTTTGATTGATAGGCCCGAGATGACAGAGGAAGGAGCCGTATGTGTGCGCCGTGACGTGCCGTGCGCTCGCGTGCTCGCGCAGGAAAGGAAACGGGAGCAGAAGCTGCCAGGCTTGGGGAATGGGGATGGGGACCAGGATTGGGGGGAGAGGGGTGCAGTGTTGTGGGGGAGAGGGGTGTGGTGTTTTGGGGGGGGAGGAGGGGAGGTAGGAGGTTGTCTGTGGTTGTGGTAGGCATGGAGGGCTTTGGGGGTGGGGATGGGTGGTGGGGATGTTTGTTGTGGTGTGTTTAAGGGTGTGGGAGGGAATTGAAGGTGCCGTGTGGTGGATTGTGGGGGGGTTAGCATGGAAAGAGACGGAGATGCAGCCATAACGATGCCCTTCATGTGATAAAGTAACACCCAGACAAACGCGGCACACTGCATTAATTCAACCTGGCACGGCCACAAATACAAGTGCACCGAGACGCACACACATAACGCAGACGACGTGAAGGCACATATAAATGGACTCCCGTCATACACGCACACACAAACACACACCGAAAGGAACACACACACACACACACATATATAGACACACTCATAGCGTCGTTCATATATCACCACCTCATTCACTCCTTCACGCCCTCTGTGGCGAGCGTCTTGCTCAGACCCACAGGAGCACAGAGAAATGAGCAGCAGCGATGGGGGGGATTGCGAGCGGGGAATCAGGCGCCCGTGTGTGTGTGTGTCTGTGTGTGTGTGTGTGTGTGTGTGTGTGTGTGTGTGTGTGTGTGTGTGTGTGTGTGTGTGTGTGTGTGTGTGTGTGTGTGTGTTTGTGTGTGAATGGTGTGTGTGTGTATGAATGTGGTGTGTGTGTGTGTGTGTGTGTGTGTGTGTGTGTGTGTGTCTGTGTCTGTGTCTGTGTGTGTGTGTGTGTGTGTGTGTGTGTGTGTGTGTGTGTGTGTGTGTATA
This sequence comes from Engraulis encrasicolus, assembly GCF_034702125.1. Classification (NCBI taxonomy): domain Eukaryota; kingdom Metazoa; phylum Chordata; class Actinopteri; order Clupeiformes; family Engraulidae; genus Engraulis; species Engraulis encrasicolus. The sequence goes on from NC_085870.1 coordinate 13,674,097, forward strand.
TGTAGCCTATGTGTGTGTGTGTTTGTGTGAATGGTGTGTGTGTGTGTGTGAGGGGTAGTGGGTGTTGAGGGAGGGAGCGTGGGCTGATAAGACTTGTGTTGCAGATGAGTTATGGGCCACACAAGAGGACGTGGCTGATGGCTGCCCAGGAGCCTGCCGGTGCTAGTTAGCTTTATCAAAGCAAGGGGGAGGAGGAGAGAGAGAGGGAGGAGGAGGAGGAGGAGGAGGAGGAGGGCGCGAGGACGAGATAACAGCGCCGGCTCTCAATAACACTGCGCGTCGCATCGCATCGCACACCTCTCGTCTCGGGCCGCCTGCCTGCTACCACAACACACCGGAGGAAACGTGCAACGCTATCCCGTCAAACCCCCACCCCCCACCCCCTCCCTCCCTTACGCCATACGTCTTGGGACTGGAGGAAGGAAGGTGGGTGATGTTGTGGTGAAGAAGAATTTGGGATGGGGCGCTAAACAGGCATCTACGGCACAACCAGAGAGAGTAGAGAGAGAGAGGTTCCATTGGCCCATTGATTCCGGGTTCTATTATTGCAAGGGGGGGGTCCCCCTTTAGGCAGACCTAAGGACTGTTCTATTCAATGCTAGGAGTATTATGACACGCCCCTTTAGGCAGACCGGAACCTGGTCATGTTAGGTGCCCATAGCAACCTATTACATTGCCATATCTCTATACTTAAAGAATCTCTGGCCCAACCACACGAATTGCGCCCAGCCCAGCCCAGCCCAGCCCAGCCGCCCCAAAAACCTTTGTCTTTGTCACAGTGCCGACAGAGGTAGGAGCGGGCCAAGTAGGCTAAATTAAAAAAAAACCATAACTGCTCCTCTGTCAAGAGCTCATCACCGCCGTTCATCAAAAACGGGCGTGCAGAGAGACAGAGAGAGAGAGACAGAGAGAGAGCGCTGGAAACGGAAGAGCAGAAAGAGGAGGAAGACTTGTCAGGAGGGGGGGAGATCAGTCAAGGTGACAGGTTACATTTCAGTAGCCCAAATCAATCTCGCTTATCATGGAGGGCTGCAGGAGGAAAGCAGGGGGACACCTACAGGACAGATGTGGAAATACAGCCTTGTGTGATGAACGTGGAAGGGCCAACACAATGTGTTTTTGATGGCAATGCATCTGCTTCACATTTACTACATTCACCTTACTTAAAGGTGCACTGTGTAAGATTGTGGCCAGAGTAGGTATTGCAACTATGCTTCTCATTGAAAGTATGCTGCCTATTGCCAAATTTAATCTTTTCGTGAATATTTACTAAGTAATAAACTAGTATTTACTAGTATGACCAAGGTTCAGGAAGGTTTGCAGCTATAAATGTCTATTTCTGGAAATTCAAAATGGCGGACCATGGAGAAGATCCCACTTTCCATGCAAGAAAAGTGCCATTTTTCCAGTCATAATGAATACTTAGAATTTGATGGCGGTGGTAAGTATTTGTGGAAAAGGTAACATTTCTGAACGGGCAGCATTAATTCTGGAAATAAACTACTAAAATATTACACTGTGCGCCTTTAACACTTGGCCGACAGATGTTTCTGAAGCAGTCAGCAGTAGACGTGTACATGTGTGCATATGTAGGCCTAGCGTATGTGGCTATCTGAGGATGTTAATACGTGTAAGTAAATGTACATGTATTGTATAGGAGATGTGAATCACAAAGATCTAATTAATGTTGAACCTGATGGAACTGATCTGTCTGATCTGAAAACAAATTTTCCTATGGGACAATAAAGAATCTAATCACTCTAGTCAGTACAGGTTGTCCATTCACTTGTAAATCAAACCCACAATCATGGTTTTAGGCAGACCCACTCTATATTATGATAAGTATTTAGATATGTCAAACAGCACCCGAGCTGTACAGTATGAAGTAGAAGTGTGAAATTACAACACTAGTAATACGATGTTACATAGCTGCAACTATGTAATGCCATACTATTGGTGTTATAATTACATCCGTAACAATACTTCTGCTATATAAAACTCTAGATAGGACAATAATACCCTTTTCTAAACTCTGGACTGGAGGAGGCCTGGGTATAAGCATTCCTACAGGTAATGCAAACTTAAACAGACACAAAGTCCTAC
>NC_085870.1:13681199-13688699 GCF_034702125.1 Engraulis encrasicolus
AGGAGGATGTTGAAGTGTCCGCATGGCCATTTCACACACATTAGCAGCCATTAGGGTGTATGGCCTGAGGCTAGTTGTTCTCACTCTTACGAAGACGGAGGAGAATCGATGACGAGGCACGAAGAGATGACGACGGTGGTGTGTGTGTGTGTGTGTGTGTCTTTGTGAGTGTGTGTATGTGTCGGCGGCACAGCACCCCTGTGTTTCCTGCTCAGCCATCGTACAGGGTGGGGTTAGGGCACAGAGGTGTGTGTGTATAGGGTGTGTGTGTGTGTGTGTGTGTGTGTGTGTGTGTGTGTGTGTTTGTGTGTGTGTGTGTGTGGGTGTGTAGGTAGGTGGGCGGGATAAGTGTGTGTGGTGTTTAAGTGTGGGAAACCCTGTCGGCCCTGCATTAACCCTTCGTGCCCCGCGGCCGCCCCAATTAGTCCAGACACAACACTTTCCGCGTATCCGGCGCAGGTCTGAGGTTCACACCGGGGTTGGACCAACATTCCCCACAGCCGCTATACACACACACACGCACACACACACACACGCACACACTCACTCACTCTCTGTCTCCGTCTCTCTGTCTCTCTCTCTCTGTCTCTCTCACTCTCTCTCTCTCTCTCTCTCTCTCTCTCAACACAATCACACACTCACACACACAAACACAGACTCAGACACACACATACGCATGCACACACATACTCTCCCTCACTCACAAACACACACACACACTTTACCGCCACTCTATCTCCAACATCCCCAGAAATGAGCATCCAGCCACTAATGGCCTGCCCGAAATCCTGCGTGTCAGCAGGTCAGGAAAAGGGCGAAGCTGGCCACAGTGACGTGACTATTTCTGTGATGCCTTCAAGTGAGATGTGTCTCGTGTGAGCGTGTCTTACACATTCGACTACAATTAAGGTCTTACTGCACACAGGGGCTTATTGTTCCAGCTTAAGATTTAAATATTAGGTCAGTCTGTCAGTCCTGTGTATAAAGCAGTGGTATGCTATATATGAATTAATTTAAGGTATTAATTATGCACAAGTCAGTGCATTCATTTTGTTTTGAAAAAGTTTTGGAACTGCGTAATAAGTTGGCACAGTGCATTTCTCATTAAACACATGCTTTTCAATATTTAGGAAAAATCCTTTGCATAAGTATTTGCAATGCAATGTATTAACCTCTTAAGCTTCACACCCCCCGGTACCGGGTTTAGACCACACCTCCCACCAATATCATATTCATAATTCATCATTCATAAACCATAAGGTGTAATAAACATGTCAAACAATGCATATCATTGGAAAGCTTAGACCCTTTAGAGTTCGTTTATCACTGTATTAGGCAGATTTAAACAACATATATGTGCTTAATCATCAATTTATGTCACAATGTCATGTTTCAAAATTCATAATCCCAGCCCCTCCGTTTTCAGTGCATCCATACCTTCCTGCCATCAGTAAACATCGAAAACATGGATAATCCTTGCTTGGGTGGTGTCAAAATGTCCATAAGATTCCAAAGAATAAGAATATGGGTCCCTTTTTTGTAATACTCCAACCACACACGACACAATTCCACTCAAACAAAACATTTTTGCTTTGAAAGTTCCGGACTATGAAGTTTTTTTTCACGGAAAACGGCTGCCTTCGCGCCCTTCCGCGTTTGAGCCGGCATTGGCGCCGTCCCACGTGATCCCTAGAGTCTGTTGCTGTGTTCCATTACCCGTACTTACCGCCCTTTCCGCACTGTGTTCGGGTACGCAGGGTGTTCCATTTCTAATCGCGACGGTAAAGTGTACTGTAAATTACCCGGATAACGCCCCCAAAACGGCCATTTTTCGAAGTGTGGTGTTACTGTACACTTTTCGCACTCAACGGCCGCCATGTTTGTGACGTAGTTGAGTGCCAGATCTGTCAAACGGTTGAATCTCCGTGATAACAGCATAGTTTTGATTCCAAAGACAATCGCCATGTGTATTAGAGGCAGGGGTAACTTCAAAAAGTGTTAGCATAAGGAACAGTGCCTTCCGTGTTGAATTGCATATTGGCGGTTGGTAAACTCGGATGTCACGCGACCAACCGTCATTTCCGTTAAGTGTATCAGACAGAACGGGAATCGGAATGTACTCGCCTCGTGAATTGCGGAGGGTGGAAAGGGTACTTCACTGCACTCAAACAAGGTACACAGTACAGAGGGTGAATAATGGAACACAGCATGTGGAATCCAACAAGCCAACCCTGGTCTCGATAGGAGGTTCCTTGGCTGAAATACAAGCCTTCGAAGCATGATAGGCATTTCGGTTTTTTTTCTACCACACTTGCTTTGATTGACTGTAGCTCCGTCAAATCAGAAGCTACGGATTTCCTTCGAGCACAGCCTTGAAGCCAATGAACACAGCTTTCCAACGAGCCCACCCCTTACTTTCACAACAGAAGCCACGCGTTCGCGTAATAGCCGTGCGTAAGACTCACGGTGCCCATCCACTAGTCAGTTTTACGCAAGCCGTACCAACGCATTCAATTCATTTTCAATGAAATGCGGCATATCGTCGTTACCGGACTCGCAATGCATGTTGGGATTCCGGCACGGCGAGCGTGGCTCCGGTGGCACGTCAAAAAGTTGAGCTCTCCTGAAAGTTATGCAAATTAGCAGCGGCTGACGGACTGCGTTACCCAATAACTGTTGAGCACATGAAGATGTCCCATGATACCTGTGGTCATCACGAAGGTGCATTTCCCTCTGTAAAAGTAGATTTTTGACATCTGTCGAACTTTTGGATGTACAAAATATAGACTACAAGCATTTATGTTGCATGTGCTTATGATGCCTGGGTTCAAATGATTATGTTCGTTTTCGACCACAAGCATAACAACACGAGGCCAAGCTGTGTGTGGAAAAAACACATGTGCCGAGTTCGGTAAGAGCATTTTGAACTGTAATTTAGGGGCAGTTGGTTTGCTATATGGATAAAAACGGCTAGAAATGTAGATTGATATACTTCCTGTATATAACTCCCGGGCCACGCGAGCTGTAGTAGCAGTGCGTCGACACTGGGACATCCAGTACGTTGAGCTGCGATAACGTAACGCTATAATGGATCTCCGGCCTCAGCGTTTGAACCATTCATTCAGTTAGCTTGCGTCACGGAAGAAAGATCTAAAACTTCGACTGCATTTTCGGTAGCAGTCTTTTCGCTGAGTTAGCTTGTTTTTTTTTAGCAACATGCCAAAAAGACAACAAAAAACGAAGCATGCTGAACCAGCAGCTGGATCTCCTTCCACATCATTTCCAGACGAGGACCAGGAAGTAGTTCTAAACACCCAAGGGAGCGAGGATTCAGATGACTCCGAGGCAGACGAGGAGAGGCCAGAGCACAGACCTGTATTAACCTAGACTGGCAATGCCCCTCGAAATTTTCGGATTTCTCAGAGCCTCAGAATCGTAGTCCGCCATCTTAGTGGAGACTCCCGTAATTATGTAATGACGTCATGCACCGATGGGTTTTTAAAAAAATATTTTTTTTGCAACACTGGTTCACTGACCAGGCCATGTGTAACGTCTTTAGAACAATAGCTCTAGTATAAATTAATGTTCTAGAAAAGTCTCGCTCTCAAGTGGCTCGTTATTTTCACAGCTGCAATGTGCTGTGCCGTGTTGTTGCTAGGTTACCTTCAGCGTCCGTGTGTATTAATAATAGCACAGTTACCGGTAGCTTCACTGAAAACGTACTGTTTATTTAAGAAATATACATACCAATATACACAGTTGTCATTACATCTGAGTTAAGTACATAAAATAAGCTTTACACACGTAAGCATGGCCGATTCAGTGTCACAAATATCCACAAACCTGCATAAGCGGCAACGAAAACAGTCGGCTTCGGGGTTGCCAGATAACACTGATTATTTCCGTCCATTTTTACCCACAGACCGCCTTCCTCAACGGCCCCGATTGGGCGGGAAACCGCCCTATCTGGCAAGACCGCTCAGCTTCAGGCTCTCTAATAAAACGTTTGGAGGTAGTGAGGGTTATTTCATTATTGGAGTGAGAATTTAGACGTTACGACTTGTCAAAATCTTACAAGTAATGATTGAAACCCACTTTGATAACGTTGTAATCACCGTTTGAAATCGTATGCATTCCTATGGCACACAGCTGCGATAGTCTCCACTAGGCGGGGCTACGTCTGTGGGAGGAGCCCACAGGGCGCGAAAAAGGCAAAGATGGCTGCGCCCAGTCAATCCGAAAAGCTGCCACTGGCTAGAACCGCCCATTGCCAGTCTAGGTTAATACAGGTCTGTGGGCGAGAGATACACAACTCGTGAGGTGAGGTGAGCATTATATCTATTTATTCCAGGGGTCTAGTAATGATACAATGCTATCACGTATCATATAAAACGCACGGTTTCCATGTTCCAATGTGAGCATTAGCAAGCTCATTGGGGGTGTATAGGATATAAGGAAATTCGTAATTGTGTTGTCCTGAAAGTGAGTTTGAGTTGTAGTCTGAGAGAAAAGGTGTGTGTGTGTGTGTGTGTGTGTGTGTGTGTGTGTGTGTGTGTGTGTGTGTGTGTGTGTGTGTGTGTGTGTGTGTGTGTGTGTGTGTGTGTGCCATTCATCTTACATGTAATTGCAACACTAGTAGTTTGATGCATGCTAGTGACATTATGATAATATTGTGATATTACTATGTTACATCACACCTTGAGTGCTGTATTGTGTGTGTGTGTGCCAGTCCTCTTACATATGTAATTGCAACACTAGTAGTATGATGCTAGTGACATTATTATAATATTATGATATTACAATGTTACATCATACCATGAGTGCTGTATTGTGTGTGTGTGTGTGTGTGTGCCAGTCCTCTTACATATGTAATTGCAACACTAGTAGTATGATACTAGTGACATTATTATAATATTATGATATTACTATGTTACATCATACCATGAGTGCTGTATTATAATGCAAGAGTACTTCTGCTGGTATAATCTATTGTGGGTGTGTGTGTGTGTGTGTGGGGGGGGGGGCAACTGTGAGGTAATGGGGATGGTAAAGTAACTTGCAGGGTGATGATGGGGGATGGGTAGTGCACACACACAAGGTGAGAAAGACAAGTGAGAGAGTGAAAGAGCCAGGGGGAGAGGATTTAGGTAGATGCAGTCAAGAAGAGTGCATGTTGTTTACCCTGTGTGCATTAGTTGTATTTCATTGTTTATCTCTTTCTCTGTTTTATAGTGATGAAGACTGGGAGCCTGAGGTCTCCAGGGGGAGAATAAGACGCCAGGAGGATAGAGGAGGTGATGAAGAGGAAGAGGACAGTACTTCAGCCTCTACAAGGACACCATCAAGGGGCAGAGCAACAGCCAGAGGGAGAGGCAGAGGAAGAACCAGGGGCCAAAGAGGAGGAAGAGGCAGAGGGCACGGCTCAGCGGTTGCTGAAGAGGAGGATGGGGCCTGGCTAGATGAGGATACTGAGGACATCCTGCCACCTCAGCCCACCTTTCGGCCTTCAAGAAAGCCTGGCCCACAACTCCTACAGGGTGCCATGTACACGGCGCTACAACTTTTTAGACTTTTCATGACAGATGATATGCTGCGCACTCTCCTGCAAAATACCAACACATTTGGAGCTATGCACCACACTGTGAAATGGACCGATATTACACTGCCAGACCTTTTCTCACTACATTTTGGCACTACTGTTCCTGCACTGCACTGTTTTATATAATATGGTTACATTCATATTCATGTTTGCACTGATAATGACATTTATGCCAAAATAAAATGTCAAATTTGCCTTATAGTACTTTGGTTTCCTTTTGTCTTTGGAAGTGTTTTCCTGTACAAAGTGTAAAAAAAGGCTATTTCCGTACAGTTATACTTCTGTAATACCCTTCTAAAGCCATTTCCAACCCAGCCAAGTCACTAAAAGACACCTCAAGGGGTAAGCTTTCATTTCTGACCAAGATCATGCTTCTATCTCAAAATATTCTTGTGCAGCAACACTTTATTTGCAGGGTGCGTTTTGGCTATCCAAAAGGCACCTTTGGAGTCTCCAAATGGTATTTTTTGGAGACTTGGGAAAAAAAAACGCATGTGCATACCCAACATAATTGTCTTGGGAAAGGTCATACATAGCTGTAACAAGATCCCCTTTGACACACAGCTTCAGTGGACTTGGGAGTATGTCTCAAATGTGTTTCTAAGGTCAAATGTATCAGCTAAACTGATGAAATGTGGTACTATCCTGGGATTTTCAAAACCGGATTTCAGAAAAGAAGATGTTCCAACCCCTGTAAGTCCTTGGCAGTGCATCACAAAATCTTCCTGACTCTTCATGTGGATTCTACAGAGTCTCTTCTTTAAAATGGTACCAGCCACTTCTTGATAGGTCAAAGTATGCAGACACAAGAGCCATTTAAGTAGACGTTGTGCAAAACCTCCAAAAAACTCAAAAATAGCCCCGAAGCTTAAGAGGTTAATATTAATATTACTATTATTATTATTATTAGTAGTAGTAGTAGTAGTAGTAGTATTAGTATTAGTAGTAGTATTAGTAGTAGTATTAGTAGTAGTAGTAGTAGCTGTAGTAGTATCTCAGCCATTTATAATACATGAAGATTCAAAGTAACATTTTAAGTGGCATTTAAAGGGGCCGGACTCAGCTTAAACTGGTTTTCAGCTGGTTTTCCTGGTATGTTCCTGGTGCTTCACTCAAACACACACTTGCTCGCCTCAATAGCATGACTCACTCTGTAGAGATGCATACAGTAGTCTTCATCAGTGGTGTAGTCTACGTAGAACGCGGGTATACGGAGTGTACCCACTTCTAAATTTCAGGGATTTCAGTATACCCACTTAAAATTGATTGATCCATTGTTTTGAATAGCACAAATATATACAGTATACCCACTTCAAAAAATGCTCAAATATACAGTATACCCACCATAAAAAAGTAGACTACACCACTGGTCTTCATCAGGGCTCACTCCATCACCAGGCTGACTAGCGGACGACCCTCGTGCCCTTGACACGGGCAGATGAGTCAGGGTCCCCGCTGTGGTCTGGGATGACCCAGGGGTGTCCGTTGGGCACGCGGAGGGCACGTGTGCGTTCACACGACCCTCTCGACACTGGCCCCACTGTGCCCTAGCACTCCGCTGGTTTTGGGGGAGTGGGGGGGGGTGTGTGGTGGCGTGGGGGGCGTTGTGATGTCATGTTTTAGAAGTGCAACAGCGAAATGAATGCCTCTGATGTTGGCCAGCTTCATTCGTCATGATTGTGACAGGCGAGAGAGAGAGAGAGAGAGAGGGAGGGAGGGAGAAAGAGCAGGAGTAATACGTAGAGAGAGAGTAAAAGAGAGCTGAAGCCATAGAGTTTGAGAGAGGGAGAGAGAGATGGAGCAACACAGAGAGAGAGAGAGAGAGAGATGGAGCAACAGAGAGAGAGATGGAGCAAGAGAGAGAGAGAGAGGAGGGATTGTATGTTGGCTGCGGGCGGCAC
>NC_085870.1:13698699-13701199 GCF_034702125.1 Engraulis encrasicolus
CTGGATTTGAAAGGGTTGGTGAGATTTTTTTTTTTTTTTAAAGGATCCCCATTAGCTTATGCCATAGCAGTTTGCTAGTCTTCCTGGGGTCCTACTTCAAGATACATGTGTCACATTTCAGTTTAATAACCATACAAATAGAAATGCCTTACAACATATTTTTTCAAAGATTCAGATAAATTGAAATACAGATATATAGATATATACATATATAGATGGTGGAGTGATGTGATGGTGGGGTGAGCGAGGTGGAGTGATTTGGTGGTGTAGTGATGAGGTGGAGTAATGTGGTGGGGTGAGCGAGGTGGAGTGAGATAGTGGGGGGATGTGGTGGGGGGTGAGGTGTAGTAATGTGGTGGGGTGAGGTGGAGAGGTGTGGTGGAGTGGTGTGGTGTGGGTGGGGGTGGAGGTGGTGGAGTAATGTGGTGGGGGGAGGAGGAGGGATGTGGTGGTGGGTTGTGGTGGGGGATGAGGTGGAGTAATGTGGTGGCGGCATGAGCTGGAGAGAGAGAGAGGGGGGGTGAGGTGGAGTAATGTGGTGGCGGGATGTGGTGGGGGGTGAGGTGGAGAGATGTGGTGGGGTGGAGGTGGGGTGAGGTGGTGGAGAGATGTGGTGGGGGGATGAGGTGGAGAGATGTGGTGGGGGGATGAGGAGGAGGAGAGGTGGAGAGATGTGGTGGGGGGATGAGGTGATGTGAGGCATGGAGGCATGTGATTATGGGTTGAGGTGGTGGAGTGATGAGGTGATGGATTGAGATGGTGTAGTGATGGTGGGGTAGTGGAGGGGTGAGGTGGCTGTGAGGGAGGGCTGGGATGGTGGAGAAACCCCACACCCTGAGTAGAGTAGAGCCTATATACTGTACAAGTGGCTTTGAAGAGGTTGGTGAGGTGGTGGAGTGATGTGATGGTGAGTGTGAGGTGGAGTGATGTGGTGGTGGAGTGATATTGTGATGGAGGGATATTTGGGAGTTATGGTGAAGTGGAGCGATGTGAGGTGGGGGGGATGTGATGGTGGGGTGAGGTGGAGTGATGTGGTGGGGGGATGTAATTATATATATCGGTTCGATATCGGGCCGATATTTGCATTTTTTAAGTATATCGTATCGGCCGATACGCATGTGGTTTTGGTCAATACGCAATATTTATTATTTTATGTCATTTGTTTTTTTTTAAAAGCACCAAGACACTTTTTTTTTTTTATTACTTGATTGGTAGACATTACATGATTGTTAGAGTGGGTGTTTAACTGTCACAAGTTCTACCTCAATTTGATAATGTTAAAGGAATGTATATTTTTAACTTGAGACCTGGAATATTTGTCATTTTTTAACCTTTTTTCGGAAATTGGGTATCGGATGTATGTGATGGTGGGGTGAGGTGGAGTGATGTGGTGGGGGGATGTATGTGATGGTGGGGTGAGGTGGAGTGATGTGGTGGGGGGATGTAATTATATATATCGGTGGGGGGATGTATGTGATGGTGCGGTCAGGTGGAGTCGCAGGGTTGATTTTCTGCAGAGTGAGTGAGGTGTGTGTTAGTTGGAGATGAGGGATGCAGTTTAGTAGTCGGTCAGACTGCAAGGTTGTTTGGGGACGTTTACTACACCCTACATCCCGAGTACAACCTACACCCTACCCTGATGCCCTCATGCCCTTTCCAATGCCCTTGTGATTAGTGTGTGTGTGTGTGTGTGTGTGTGTGTGTGTGTGTGTGTGTGTGTGTGTGTGTGTGTGTGTGTGTGTGTGTGTGTGTGTGTGTGTGTATGCGTGTGTGTACGCCTGCATGTGTGTGTGTGTGTGTGTGTACATGTGCATGTCTACATATGTCTGTGTGTGTGTGTGTCTGTACGTGTGTGTGTGTGTGTGTGTGTGTGTGTGTGTGTGTGTGTGTGTGTGTGTGTGTGTGTGTGTGTGTGTGTGTGTGTGTGTGTGTGTGTGTGTGTACCCGTGTGTGTACACGTGTGCATATGTAAAGCCAAGGCATCTAACGCCGCCCTTCTCCAAATTCCGCCCCCTGACTTGTGTGTGATGGCTGTTAATTATTGTTCTCCACCCTGGTTCTGATCAGTCCTTACCGACTGCTATGAAATTTGCTTCCACTATTTGAATCTGTAATGCTCCTCTACTGATGAGATCCAAATAAAAGTACTAAACTGTGTGTGTGTGTGTGTGTGTGTGTGTGTGTGTGTGTGTGTGTGTGTGTGTGTGTGTGTGTGTGTGTGTGTGTGTGTGTGTGTGTGTGTGTGTGTGTGTGTGTGTGTGCGTGCGTGCGTGCATGCATGTGTACGTATGTGTGTGTGTGTGAGAGAGTGCTTCTGTGTGAGTGTGTGTGTGTGTGTGCGTGCGTGTGTGCGTGTGCGTGTGTGTGTGTGTGTGTGTGTGTGTGTGTGTGTGTGTGTGTGTGTGTGTGTGTGTGTGTGTGTGTGTGTGTGTGTGTGTGTGTCAGCGCGCTTGACGAGTGCTATTACCGTGAGACTGAGTGTGCATGCTGACCACTTAAA
>NC_085870.1:13706199-13713699 GCF_034702125.1 Engraulis encrasicolus
CACATTTGCGCACAATATACACAAACAAAACCCCACTTACTTCGCTGGGTTTGTTCCACAGTCTCTGTGTTATTTTCCCCCAGTTCACATGGGTGGGGTCGGGGGGGGAGTTGTGTAAGAAAAGTGGCTTTTTCTTTCCTCTGCCTAGAGGGCAACACGCACACAGAGGAACAAACACACACAGACACAGAGACATGGACACACACACACACACACACACACACACACACACACACACACACACACACACACACACACACACACACACACACACACACACACACACACACACACACACACACAGATGTTTGCAGGCATACAAAAACATACGCTCGCTAAACACACTCAGCAAAAGGACAATAGATTAGTCTTCCTTATGGTATTACATATAAAGTGATTATGGCCATCTCAGCCCTCCAAATTTAGACTTCTTGACGCCCTCCTCTGTCGTTGCCCCCCAGTCAGACTCTTGTAATCTAATTAAATGCTGACAGAGGCTCGAGATCCCTGGGTCACGGTACCCCCCCCCCTCTTCCCTTCCCTTCCCTTTGCTTGCTTTCCTTTCTCTTGCCTTCTCTTCTCTCCCTCCCTCTCTCCCACCTCGTCTTCCCTTCTCTTTCCTTCTATTCCTTTCTCTTCCCTCTCTCCCTCTCTTCCCTTTTCTACTTCCCTGTCTTCCTTTCCCTTCTCTTCTCCTCCCTTCCTCTTCTTTCTCCTTTCCTCCCTCTCCCTCTCTTTCCCCTCTCTCTTCTCTCTCTCACTTTGATGCCGCTCTGCCGGAGACAGTCTGCATTAGGCCTGTCTGCCGCTCCACAACAGCGCTGCGCTGCGCCATTCTCAGGGAAGCTGACAAGAGGAGGGTGGGACAACCAGGTATGTTGTCCTGGGCCCGGGGAGAAGGGGGCCCAGAATTGGGCCGTCATTACATTTTATGTATCGGGGAGAGGGTCCTTTCGGATGACTTTGTCCTGGGCTCGGCCAGCTCTGTCATCAGCCCTGCGCCACGCCACACTGTCCTCTCCTCTCCTCTCCTCTTCTCTTCTCTCCTCTCCTCTCCGCTCTTCCCCTCTCGCGCCGCGGCGAGCCGAGCCGGGGGATGAGTCCATGCAGCAGGAGATTGAAATCAAAACAAAAAGACAGTGAGCAACAGCAGAGTGATGAGAATGGGATGAGACAAGAGAGAGAAAGAGTTATAGAGAGAGAGTGAGAGAGAGAGAGAGAGAGAGAGAGAGAGAGAGAGAGACGGCGGATGGACAGACAGACATACGGATGGTCGGAGAGCGTCTTGAAAAGCCGTCGTCTGAGGGGAGCTTAAGAGGATGGACGGCCAGGTGATATGAAGAGCCTGCCGGATCAAATGAAACACAGCAGTGGCAGTGGCAGTGTGCGTGTGTGCGTGCGTGTGTGTGTGTGATGTGCGTCTGTGTCTGTGCGTTCGTGCGTGCGTGCGTGCGTGCGTGTGTGTGTGTGTGTGTGTGTCATGTTATATTAAAAAGCACCGGCGCTGGTGTTGTCCTGGCCAGACAAAGGACGTGTCCTCTCTACTCCAGTAGCAACAGGCTCCACTCCACTCCACTCCACCTCACTCCACTCCACCTCACTATAGTCCGGTCCAGTCTGCTCCTCACAGGGTTTTCAGTTCAGCTAAGGCCAGGGTTGCCAGATGAGGCTCCAGACCAAAAAATGCTCAAAACCCGCCTAGAAGCACAAAATCTCGCCCAATTGTATTGATTTCTATGGCAAAAAATGGGCGGGTTTTTCTGCTAAATGCCATCTTTACCCGCACACGGCCATCCTAAGCAGCCCAATTGGGCGGGAACCAGCCCAATCTGGCAACACTGGCTAAGGCCTCAACCACACAGCCTCACGTGTTTGATCATGTTCCCCCCTTGCCTGTAGACAACGCCGGGCCAACGTTCACTGGTCCTCCCCTGGCTGACTATTGCCCTTTGAGTTGTTTGTTTGTTTTATAACCCTTGTGATGAAACCGAGGCCCCTGATCAGACCTCAGCCCTCAGACATCGGCTCCCCGTCTGAATGAAGCCTTGTCGGCCTCAGCCTCACACACACGGGGGGCTCTTCCTCTCCATGCAGTGTTAATTCCACACTTAGACTTAGTTTAACAATTTAACATCTTCCAGCATTGTATTTGTTCCCAGAGTACTCTCTAAGTGTTGAAGTAACACTGCAATGTTTACTGTGTATTTGGGCTCTGACCCCAAAACGATAACTTGTTGGCTAGTTGGTTCACTGTTCTGTTTCAGTGACATTAGCCTATTCTGTGTCATTTGTGAGGTTTAGGGAAGTTAGTTTCTACATATTTTAAACACATTTTAAACACAGCTCTGGCAAAATAGATGTTGCAAGCAAGCTAGGATATCGAAGAAGACCGCCAACTGGGAGATGTGGTATAAAGAGGGGTAAAATGGAAGCGTTTTTAAAAAAGTAATAATACACCGTTGATAAGGACAATAAATACATTTCGTGGTCATTTCGAATTCAGCGTTTGTAGCCAAGACAGTCTGCCTTGCCTCAGATCTCCCCCCCAGGAACCAGTGGGGTTTATTCTCTATCGCCAGCCAATCAGCTACTGCTATTAAGACAAACACATTAGCCGCAATAATATATTGGCATTTCAAACCCCCCCTTTAAGCAAGATGCAGGATATTTTTCATAATCTAAAAAAAGGATTCCGGTGGTAATTAATCTCACAAGGCGGACTGAGATTGAAAAGATAATTAGAGTTATGAGACGTAATGTAATTGGGTAACACGCCTGATACGGAGCCCGTCGGAGGGAAAGATGGCTAGACTGACAAGGTAGGGTGGTAGCGTCAGGTCTACCGCGCTGATCAGGTGACGATGTCTCCATGAAAATCACTGCTATCCACTCCTGTATGCCGAATCCTTTTTTTGCGTTCCAGATACATTGTTTGCTTTTATTTCATTTGTTTTGTTTTATCAAATGATTTTTTTTCGTCACTTGCAAAACAGGTGTGTGTCTCAGTGTGATACCCTCAACAGACAGAACAGAAAAAATAAATTAAATAAAACAATTCAATAAAATATTATTCCTTCTCTCGGTCCAACTGCTATTTCGAGGTCACTGTGTTTTCGAGTGCAAGTGTGTATGTTTTTTTCACCTTACACATGCTGGCCCCTCACTCTCTCGCCATAACCCCCACACGTCCTCCACCCCCTCTTCTCTCTTTCCCTCTCTACCTCATTTTCCCTCTTACTAGTTCTCCTTCGCTCGCACCCACCATCTCTCTCTCTCTCTCTCTCTCTCTCTCGCTCCCTGACTCCGTCTCCCTCTCTCTCTCCCCCTCCCTCCCTCTCTCCGTCTCTCCTCCAGGCCGTGGCCATAGCTGATAGGCATCTCCTCTGGAGTCTGCCTGTGTTTCTGCAGACAAAGTGCCTCCATAAGAGGGCCTGGCCTCCCTGGGAACCCTCCCTGAACTCTCCACAGCACCTCCCCACACACACACACACACACACACACCTCCCCCCTGTTCCCCCACTCACACAGACATACACACACACACACACATTTGAATGAAACACGCATACACACACACACAGACACACACGCACATACACATACTCACATACACACACACACAGATACACACACGCATATACACGTACTCACATGCACACACACACACACACACACCACGAAGGCCCCAGTGCAACTCTGCCAGCCTGCCTGCCTCCCCTTCCGTCTGAGTGTGTATGTGTGTGGGGGGGAGACGAGGCCAAAGGCGCTTGTGGAGTAGGCCATTGGTGGTGGAAGTGGTGGTGGTGGTGAGGTGCAGGAAAAGGGGGCGACAAGATGAGGAGGTCAGGGTTCAAGCTTTTTGTCTGACATTAAATGTTGAAAGGCAACATGTCATTTTAACACTTCCCGAAAATAGCTGTGCGGTGGCGGTGGCGGTAGTGCGGCAGGGTCGCCCTCTCTGGGACTCCTACTGCTGTCGCTCACTCGTGCTCCCTCCCGTCAAGACTCCATCCCGTCAAGACTCCATCCCGTCGCTCACGTCAACTCGCAAAGACCATAGTCAGTCAGCCATCTTGTCTGTCCTCTCTCTCTGTCTCTCTTTCTCTCTCTCTCTCTCGCCCATCACCCTGCGCCCCCACGTCAATCTGCGCCAGCCATCTCGAAAAACTCTGTGGCGGCGGCAGAGAGGCAATGAGCGGCGAGGAGGCAATGAGCCTTCCCCCCCACCCTCACCCTCTGTCCATTTTAACAGAGAAATCCTCAGATATGCTCAGAAGCACAGAAAAGATAAACCCAAAAAACTGAGGAGCAGTGAGGAGCTTTTTTTGTGTTTTGCGTCTTTGAAGAAAGAGGCTTATGGGGGTCTGGAGAAAAGAAATGGGTAAGGGGGGTTGAGAAGGGGTGGTGCGGTGGAGGGCTGGAGGTTGTCAGGGTGGAGGGAGTGTTGTCCACTTCATCCTCACGGCGACGGACGGACGGACGGTTGTCAGGCAGGCGAGTGTACAGGCGGGCGGGTGTACGGGCAGGCGGGCGGGTTAGCCGGCGGGCCGAAGTCCGGCCTCTAGTAGTCTATCGCGGAGCTCCTTCCTGTACGCGACCCCCCGGTGACCCCCAGCACTCCCTGACATTTTAAATGTAGTCAAGGAGTCCCATTCTGCTGCCCGAGACCCTCAGCGCGCCGCATTCCTCACAGGCTATCGCCACCATCACTTGACAAGAATTATATAATTGCAGCCTGTGATCTCATTTTCCTCAAAGAACAGTTTGAAGTTCTCTCTCTCTCTCTCTCTCTCTCTCTCTGGCTCTCTCTCTCTCTTTTCCTCTTTTCCCCCCTTTTTTGTTGTTTCCTCTTCCACTCTTTTGCGAACGTTAAAATTACACACATTAAATCACGGCCGCTACCCACTCACCCAGTCTCCATGTCTCCCCTTCTCTCTGTCTCTCTCTCTCTCTCTCTCTCTCTTTTCCCCTCTTTCTCTCTCACTCAGTCCCAGTGCCTCCAGTCTCTCCTTCCGTTCCTGTCAAATTGTTTATGATACGCTTATCACTTTAATGTGTGTGTGTGTGTGTGTGTGTGTGTGTGTGTGTGTGTGTGTGTGTGTGTGTGTGTGTGTGCGTACTGTTTTGGAGTGGGTACGTGCACCTCGTATCTGCACCAGTTTAGTAAGCACCGTTGATGAAGTGATATAAAACAAAATGTATTCATGTCATCCACATTTAAGATAATTGCGAGCCGGTCCAGGGAAAGCCGAGTTCAGAGAAAAAAAAAGGAAAGAGGAGGGAAAGAAGGAGGGAAGAGGGGGAAAAAAAGTCTTGACACACTATTGTATTGTAAATAAACAAAAGTTTAAACAGCACCAAGTTCACAATAGGCCACATATTTATATTTTTGCCATATCTCTTTTATCTTTATGCTGGCTATGAATTCTTCCCTGAGGTCACGCGACTGTTTACGTTAGCGTAGCTGATGCTTATGTTGCCAAGCTATACTTTGCTTATAGAGCGGCCGCAGCGGTAGCCTGTGTTTTCAATAAGCGACAAAGTAAAGGTTGTTGCTACTCGCCTCCCTTTTATTTGTCAAAGGGGGGAAGCCTGTCACTTCATGTACACAAACATGTAAACAGTGACCATGAAAGGAGGTCAATCCCAGCGCTGGCCTGAAACATGACCTGTGGAGAAATGCTTTCATTACCACTGTTTATATGTCTCACCAAGGGCTGGTTCTGAAAACACACAGTTGGCTTAAGTTTGCCCCCCCTTTTTCATTTTGCTGAGATACTGTGTATGACTCCTCTCTCTTTCTCCTCCTATATTTCTCTCCCCTATTCTCTCTCTCTCCCTCTCTCCCTCTCTCTACCCCCTTTCCTCTCTCTCCCCTTCACTTTTTCTCTCTATTCCCCTTCATATTTTCTATCTAGTGAGCTCTCCCCTTGTGATCTGGAAGATGTAATATAATTTTGGCCTTTAGGAGGCAGTAGTGTTCTGTACACGCCACATATCTTGTGCTTCGGCGTGTGCGCCTGTGTATACGTGTGTAAATGCATCTAATACCGAGTGTGTGTAAATGTGTATGTCCGTATGTGTGTTTGTGTGTGTGTATATATATGTATTAAATAATATAGTATATATATATATATTAAACATGTGCAAGTTGTGTCTACGTGTTCATCAGTGTGTGTGTGTGTGTGTGTGTGTGTGTGTGTGTGTGTGTGTGTGTGTGTGTGTGTGTGTGTGTGTGTGTGTGTGTGTGTGTGTGTGTGTGTGTGTGTGTGTGTGTGTGTGTGTGTGTGTGTGTGTGTGTGTGTGTGTGTGTGTGTGTGTGTGGTGGGGTAACCTTTCCCTTACTGAATGGTACATTTAGGGATTTATAGAGGCTGGAATGGCCATTATTATTATTCATCCCCCTGTGCCGCTCAGCACGGGCACGGCTAGAGAAGAGCCATCTTTTCAGCAGCGCCCCGAGTCTGTTCAGTGTCTGTATGCAGAGGGAGGAACTCACACATCTTTCACCCCTCTCTCTCTCTCTCTCTCTCTCTCTCTCTCCCTCTCTCCCTCTCTCTCTCTCTGCTCGCTGCTGGAAACGGAGGGGAAAAAAGACGGCGCTCACGTCTTCATCTTCCCCTCCTTTTATTCTCTTTATGTTGAAGAGGTGACGGCCTTTCCTTTGGCTCGCTTTGTAATGGCACTGACTTATCTCTACAACGGACATTTACCTGAAAAAAAATGGACTGAAGCTGGCCGAAGATTTTTTTAATAATGAACACACATAATATTGTGTCGTTGTGTATACGTTTTGTATATTATATTCTTTGTGCAGTAGTTTATTGTATTTTTTTAAAAGAAAATGATCACTGCCTTACCTGATAGCAAAGGAGCTGGGTTTTTTTACCTCCTACTCCTCTCACCCCATAGATTTCAAGCCGTGGTCTAGCACAGCACTGTTATGTAAAGTGAATTCAGTGGCCACATCGATTTCAGTGAAATTGGCTGAGCGATATTGATTAGACTGTATTCAAAACACCCGCTCTCATTAGGCTATTAAAATGAGGTTTATTTTTGGTGAGCGGTGGAGAAAAAAGCAGGGAGCGACTTGGCTATCTATCTGAAGGCCACCTTCGCAGGACCTTGAGTAATAACAGCAAACACTGAATCATCACTGCAGGCTAGCGCCATAAAAAGGAAGGACTTTATTTATTTATTTATTTATTTATTATTTGTTTGCTTTTCTCTTAGAGACATTGTGTTCCTGATGAAAGTGGATCATAATTTTTAAAAGGCAGTTGATGTAAGTGGTCTTTTTTTTATTCGCATCTATGTGTTGTGTACTGATATGTATCCTTAAAGGCAATACGTGTCTAATATATCTTAACTACATATTGCATACAATATATTTTGTTTATCTGCTAGCTATTATGATTTTTTCGTAAAAACTGAATGTACACATGCACAGTAAAATATAATGGCAAAAGCGCAAAGCTCAATAACACTTCAAATTAATAA
>NC_085870.1:13718699-13756199 GCF_034702125.1 Engraulis encrasicolus
TATGAGACCAGTTAGCCGCGAGCTGGTCTCATAGGACTCAATGTTAACTGCGAGCATGGAGGTAAAATTTGCACTGCCATAGCCAGAGAACGGTAAAAGTACGGTGAAAGTGCAGGAGAACGGTAAAACCCTATTATTTAACTCAAGGGGAGGTGTAAAATAAGCTTATTTCCAAAAATGGGACAGTATCACTTTAAGATCCATTTGTCTGAAATCTTCAGTTTGTGTCAGCTTGCTGCAGCCCGTTTGCAGTGGGATAGGACATATTGCCATAGGGTGCCATTGGAAATGGCATTACAAAGGTATGTCACAGGGTATGCCGTGACCTAATGGCAAGCAGTGATGGGCAACCTGGATTCATTAGTTAGAATCCAGCGCCACCTATTCCAAATGGCCTGGCTTTACCTGTCCAATTAAGCCAGCTGATGGCCTGGTTGACTGGTCACCTGGTTTAACAGGACTGGTTTTTCATCACTGATGGTTTAGGTCTTGTTATTATATATTACAGATTTGAATCCCATGTTAGTAGGTCATCCTCATCTGTGAAAGAAGTGTACTCTAGCATGGCACCTAACCACCACATTGCTCCAGGTACTGTAATGTACATCAATACTATGGATATAGGTGTCAGCTAAGTGTAGTATAATATACAGTAATAGCAGCGAGACTCCCACTTCAGTGGTGAGTTTTTTCAGTATATAAAGCTACAGTATGATTATAAAGGCCTTGGATGTCTCTGGGAGGGTAGACTAATGTCGGGGACGTGCTTGCTGCAGGATACATGTGCACGTGCACTTTTCGTGCATGAATGCTAGGGCTGTAACGATACACTATTCGGTTTGTATCACGATTCACGCACGGTTCGATACACCCCATGATTTCACATTTGCCAACATTATTAACAACTATGATAGTTTATAGGTAGAATAGATTACAAGAGGCTACTAATAATTTTGAAAAGTTTCTTAATAAAAATGATGATGCTTGGAAGCACTATCACTTCATATCATGTGGTTGTTTTCTGGGCTGATGGGTATCAAAAATGTTAAGGGCGTCTCACGATACTGCCTCCTTGTATCACGATACAGTATCGTGACTCTGTGTATCACAATTTCGATACAATATGGTTACAGTCCTAATGAATGCATTGGCATGCGAGTTCGATGTCAATTTTGCATAGCGCACCTGTCACAATGTACGCAGACGCATGCATACAGTGCAATATTGACAAAACCGCGACAGGCGATTTTCCAAACACCCAGAATTCGTGGTAGAGTCAAACAATGGAGGAAAACATTAATGAGAGCCCCAGTGCCCCTAGATGATACCGCCAGTGTTGTGCGAAATGCTCCAGTTTTCCTGAAGCAAGTATGTGCACTCGGTCGCATGCAGTTGCATGCATAGTTTTAGGCACATAGCAAGCATGTCCCCGGTCTAATATAGGGGCAGTGCTGGCACTACAGACGTGAAAGGGGAGGCTATACAGCAAAAAATGCGGATTGTGTGTGCGGATTGTTATGTATTAACACTGTGAAGCAGTGTTAATTTCGTCAGCTTTTTTTGATTTAGTCTTAGTCTTAGTCACAATGACGAAAATCAATTTTAGTCTTAGTCATATTTTAGTCATTGGCTTCCCAATTTAGTCTTAGTCTTAGTCAAAATGACGAAAATCAATTTTAGTCATAGTCAAATTTTAGTCATTTTAGTCATTTTAGTCAACATTTCAAATTTTAGTCATTTTAGTCAACATTTCAAATTTTAGTCATTTTAGTCAATATTGTGGTGTAAAATTAATAACCTACAATGGCTATCGTTATTTCAATACTAATATAGCCTATTGCAGCAAATATTCACCTTGTTACTTGGTCATTTTCCACCAAAACCCAAATCAGTCATTTCAACATCATAGAGCAAAAGAGCATCACACACACACACACACACACACACACACACACACACACACACTTCCAGGTGCAAGCTTCTCTCTCTCTCTCTCTCTCTCTCTCTCTCTCTCTCTCTCTCTCTCTCTCTCTCTCTCTCGTGCATTAGAAGCTGCTGCATAGGCTACTATTTGATTTTGAGTTTGATCACGGAGGAAGCTACTCTTCTTCACCTGACCGCGTGACAAAGCCTGCAGATTGCCGGCAGTGGGAAGACCAGACATCCCAAGTCTGCATGAAGTCCAAGAAGTCTCCCTGATAGTGGCTTCCCGATGACGACGAGTCAGATAAAATATTGCTGATGTTAGACTATGCAAGTTAGCGGTTTTTGTTTTCAATTGGCAATGCGAGCAGAGAACGATAATGACTCGTGCGGTATGCGTGGAATAGGCTTAAATAGATTGTGCGAGCACACTTCGTATGCCATGCAAAAGTCCCAGGAAGAAATAGTTAGCAGGGGTACGCAGACTGGACGATAGAAAGGACATGCACATACAAATATTTAAACACTAATGCTGTTTTGTTTGTCGGGGGTGTCGAGGCTCGATAAGCATGACCCTGAAAAGAGTTTTTGGAACTTAGGAAGACGCTGCAGACGCATGGAGATGCTGTCGACTTCCTTGGGTCTTTTAGCATTGCTCTCGACGAGAACAAGTTTCAAATCTCAACAGTTTAAAACTCCTTATCGATCGCCCATCCATTGATTCTTTGCAAACTACAGTAGCCGTGCCTCTAGACAGGCCAACTTTCCCCCTGCTGGCGCGCGCTCCTGCGGTAACTGATTTAAATAAATTCACAAATCCGACCTTCATGATTTGCTTGCGAACTGCCTACACATTTGGTTAAACAACAAATATAGCAAACATTACAAAAAAAGAACAGACAACGAACGCCGGGTTAAGACAGCCTAAGTGAAAAGGAGAATAGTGGAAGCTCGAGGAGGTTTAGAATGACAGTATCAGAGGAGGATTGGCGCGACTGTCATTACTGCAGAAACACGTCTTCGTCATGGACAAGAGGGTTGTTGAACATGTTTCAAAATTAACACCTCCCTCAACGTCGGCTATTTTCTCTCTTTCTCTGGGAATGTTTTAGGACCTAAACTCAACTTAATGGACTCACTGAACTACTAGGCTACAGAACTACTGACTGAGCCGCACCATGCACTGGCTGCCAGCAGAGACAAGCCAGGCAACACAGCGTGAGCGCGCAATCACCTATGAAGTTCAAGACACTTAGGCCTATATTACAATTACAAATTACAAATTAATTATAAATAATTACATTTTTTAATGTCCATTCGTCCATGGCTTGTAAATTTCGTCTCGTCTTAGTCTCCTTGACGATTTTTTTTTTAATTTTCGTCATATTTTTATTTGCTGGAGGCATTTTTTATTGCGTCATCGTCTCGTCATCGTCAAGGGAAAAAGGGGCGTTGACGAAATATTTTCGTCATCGTCGTGGTTGACGAAATTAACACTGTGAAGGCATATACGCTGTAAAGCTGTTCAATTCAGCCATGAATTCAACATTCAAAGTTGAATCGACATTAAATCGATTGGGACCGTCTATTCTCTGAACAGAGTTGCATTAAACATTAACAGTGCAAAATTCACTGTGTGCACTGAAAGATCAGTACTTGATTCTATTACCTCGTTCAAAAAGTCGAGAATCCCAAGAAAGCCGACCTAAAACCTCGGGAAAGTGGGCGTGAAGATTTGGTGACGCAGTGTGAGATCGATAAATATCGAGGTTGATCTCAGGCGGAAGTATAGAACAACGAGTTCCCGAGCTTGTGTTTTGTATGACGACACACGCATCATCAGCATGGCGCCCATGCATGGAACTAGCATGTAAACAGTATCATAAATGCTAAAATATCATCTTGTAATCACTATCAACAACACCAGTTGATGTCATTCAATTGCAGATGTACATATGTCAGTAATGCTGGTCTCTGCCTGTTTGATTTAGCCTACTTAAGCTAAAATGATATGTCGTGGGTTTGGAGGCTCAAGGTGAGGTGAAAAAAAGAAAAGAGAACCAAAACAAGACACGCATGAATCCCGATGGTTCCGGGGTCTGTTGCGTTCATGTGCCAAACTCCAGAACTCGATTGTGATGTGAGCTGTGTCGTCAGCTGGCTTGAGAGGTCCCGAGCTGGTGAAGGCGACATAAGTCTGTCTGTCTCTCCGAGATCCTTTCTGGTCCATTTGTCTGAAACTTCCTGCGTGTTTTGCAGACAGCTTACTGCAGTGTGTTTGCTTACAAGGTGTGAGCTGCATGACATGACAGAATCACACTTCTTGTGTAACTGTGTAACTTCTCCTGCACTGTCACCTTGGCAACTTCCAAAACAGTAAAATATAAAATTACCAAAATCGATATAGGCCTACCGGTAGTAAATATTTAAGAGTTTCAGTTAGCTCTGTTGCAGTTAACTCTGGTTAATTTGGCTGATGTAACATTTTCAGAGTTTATTATATACTCCATAGTGTGTAATGTGGAACACTGGAATGTGTTAATCTTCTTGCTGTTGAGTTGAAATTCCCTGTCCACCTGCAGAATTTTACACTGACTTTTGACTCAGTGTTAGAGTAATTTGACTCTTCACAGTGATATACTGTAAATTAATTCATACAATATACTCAATATACGGAAATAATGACACTCCGATATTTGACTGGGAAGACACCATCTCATGTTCCTCTGTTATATATCGAGATTGATTATAAGGTTATGCAGTACTTGTACGAGCAAAGTGACATGTTTTAATAGCAGGCACTGCAACAGCAAAGCAGAACCCTAATGTACGTACGGGTTGAAAGGACCGTGTCTCATTTTGGTGACTCCCCATCCAGCTTTCTTTGTCTCATCTGTCCTGCTCCCTGTGCTCTGTCAGTGTGTCAGTTAGTTTGTTAGGTCATTTGACTGTTTGATTGTTTTATGTCTGACCATTTACAATTAAAACACACTAAATGTTGTCATTACTACATGAAATGTTACATTTAAAGAATCGATCGTATCAGAGTAAACGTCAGGCTCATCTTTCATCTGTAATCCCTTCCCAGGACATAGTCTGTCTGTCTGTCTCTTTGTCTCTGGTCCGTCTGTCTCTGTCTGTCTGTCTGTCTGTGTTGCTTGTCTGTCTCTGTCTGCCTGTCTGTTTGTCTGTCTATCTGTCTGTCTGTCTCTCTCTCTGTATCTCTCTGTCTATTTGTCTGTCTATCTGTCTGTCTGTCTCTCTCTCTGTATCACTTGTCTGTCTGTCTCTGTGCTAAGAAGATGGCGAGAAGATGGTCAAAAGCCACTGAGAACCAGCATGTGTCACCACACACACACGCACACACACGCACGCACTCACACACACAAACACGCACACACATACACACAAACACACATGCACACACACATACAAACACACACAAACACACACACACACACACACACACACACACACACACACACACACACACACACACACACACACACACACACACACACACACACACACACACACACACACAAAGGGAAGTTAATGCTGTGAAAGAAAAGGGGAATTGAGCAATAAAGAGAATTGGTGGAGCATTGTCTAAGATGAGGTCATTCTCCGGGGGCCTTCACTGAGATGTGCTCTAAACGCGGATTAAACCCTCTCTCTCTCTCTCTCTCTCTCTCTCTCTCTCTCTCTCTCTCTCTCTCTCTCTCTCTCTCTCTGCATCACTCATCCTCTCTCTCTCTCTCTCTCTCTCTCTCTCTCTCTCTCTCTCTCTCTCTCTCTCTCTCTCTCTCTCTCTCTCTCTCTCTCTCTCTCTTTATCACTCATCCTCACACACACACACACACACTCCCTCTTCTCATTCCTCTCTTTATCCCACTTTCTCTATTTTTTCCTTCACCTTGTATTTTCCTCTGTCTTCTTCCTTCTTTCTTTCCTGTCCCTGTATTTCCATTTCCATGTTTTTTTTCTCTCTGTCTCTTGCTCAAGCTCTCTCACACATCTTTTATAACCTTTCCCAAGGCTCCCTCAGTCTTTCTCTCCATCGCTTGATTTTATTTTGTCTATGTTTTCTCTCTATTAACCCCTTAGCACAGAGCCCATGTTACAACCTTACTGTCACCAAAATTTTAATGGCTATGTCTTAATCTGTTACTTAAGGCTCTCTGAACTGTCATTGCAATGTTGTTATGTTATGATGTAGTTGAGTATTTTCGCCAAATAGTGAATAGGCCCGCCGACGACCCCATCTGCAGTAAGAGGCTACGTTCTCTTCCTTATTCTCTCTATCCCTGTCAATCCCCCGATTCTTCTGCTCTCCTCTGCCCTCGTTCCTCCTTATTCTCTGCCTCTGACCCCCCCGTAGATACCCACTAGTATACACATAGTGTGGCATATCCTGTGTCATTTCCACCCGTGCTTATTTGGAAACACATAAAAATCACATTCAGGAGTGTGCTATCACTAAACGGCCGGGGAGGGGGTAATTGCCTGTGCACCTGACGTGTGTGTGTATGTGTGTGTGTGTGTGTGTGTGTGTGTGTGTGTGTGTGTGTGTGCGTGCGTGCGTGCGTGCGTGCGTGCGTGCGTGCGTGCGTGCGCGCACGTGCGCGTGTGTGTGCGCGCGTGTGTGTGCGTGTGTCTGTGTGTGTCTGTGTGTGCGCGTGTGCATGTGTGTGTGTGTGTTGGCTGCAGTCCTTGTCAATCTGAAGACATATTTCATCGAATGACAGCATTCAGACAAGCGTGAAAGGCCGGCCGTGTCCTCCATACAAGTGCAAATCGAGTTAACACACTGTTTGTGTCTGTTTACAGATCCACAACAGCATACACACACAGCACTCACACCCACACAGCACAGATACACCCACACCCACACACACACGCACACCCTACCCTAGACACACACCCTACCCTAGACACACGCTTGTAATGTCAGCTTCTGCTGAATAACCACAGGAATAGTATAACCATGGAGAAGACACACACACACACACACACACACACACACACACACACACACACACACACACACACACACACACACACGCACACACACACACACACACACACACTCACACACACGCACACACACACGCACACACACACTCTCTCAAACACTTGGAAGCTGTAAAAGGCCATATGCAAATGAAGGCCGAGAGTTAAACTTTTGGGTTGGGGGGTGGGGGGTGGTGTGTGTGTATGGGTGAGTGTGAGGGTGGAGAGGGAGAGAAAAGACAACAGATCAGCTCTATTAGCACAAAAAAGGGAGAGGGTGTGAGACACACACACAGGCACGCACCCTTTCTCTCACTCCCTCTCTCCGTCTCTCTCTCCCTCCCTCTTTCCGTCTCTCCCTCCCTCTCTCTCCCTCTCTCCCTCTCTCCCTCCCTCTTTCTCCCCCTTCTCCTCACACACACACACACGCTCGTCCTCTCAGCCAGATCCTCTGCACCTGCAGTGGTGCAGCCATTGTTGAGCCCTGCCTCCCTCCCCCACTCCAACTCCACACCCCCACAGCAACCCCCTCCTCCCTCCCCACCCTTTGCTCTCTGGAGGGCAGCTTTGTGGTGACTGCTCCCTTTTTCTGCCCTCTCCCTCTCTCTCTCTCTCTCTCTCACTCTCTTAGTCTCTCTCTCTCTCCCTCTCTCTCTCGCTGGCTTTTCTTTTGGGGCCGGCTCCTCGTTCTCTTTTCTGACGGGGGCCCCCTAAGCGCCCCTCGCCTGCCGCTGCGCAAACACAGCTGACAGAGGGCCGCTCACGTGCCGCTCCCCGCTCTGCAAAGGGCCTGGATGCAAAGGGCCCGCTTAGCGAACGGCTGCCTGCCTGCTTAACGCCTGCCTGCCTGGCTGACACTGTGTGTGTGTGTGTGTGTGTGTGTGTGTGTGTGTGTGTGTGTGTGTGTGTGTGTGTGTGTGTGTGTGTTGAGGGCTGACTGAGTTTTGTGTGCTCTTCTGTCTGCTTGCTTGTTAGTGTTTCAAGTCATTGTTGTTATTGGGGGTTGGTTGGTTGGTTAGTGGGGAGTCATTGGTATTTTTTTTTTCTTTTTACTTGGTCTTCTTTGGCCATGGAGGTTTGTGTGTGTTTAGTGTGTCTCGGTGTGTGTGTGTGTGTGTGTGTGTGTGGGTGGGTGTGTGTGTGTGTGTGTGTGTGTGTGTGTGTGTGTGTGTGTGTGTGTGTGTGTGTGTGTGTGTGTGTGTGTGTGTGTGTGTGTGTGTGTGTGTGTGTGTGTGTGTGTGTGTGTCTGTTTGCTCAGCGGCACTTGCTTGTCTTCAGCTGCAGAAAATAAAGTGTATTCTTTCATCCGCCTCCGTGTCTAATAAGGTTTGTTTAAGTGTGCGTGCAGCGTGTGTATGTATGGCTGTGTGCCGCCACTTGTGCGTTTGATTAATTGTGTGTGTGTGTGTGTGTGTGTGTGTGTGTGTGTGTGTGTGTGTGTGTGTGTGTGTGTGTGTGTGTGTGTGTGTGTGTGTGTGTGTGTGTGTGTGTGTGTGTGTGTGTGTGTGTGTGTGTGTGTGTGAGAGAGAGAGTGAGTAAGTCAGTGGGTATATATGCAGTAAGAGAAATTTGAATTATTTACTTTGTCCGACTAATGTCTCAGTATTAAAACTACTGTATGAACACCTTAGTCGAGCTGAAACGAACCAAACTGGAGTTTGAGAAATCAGGACTATGCTTTCCAGATAATGCGATTCTTAGATCAAGAGCAAGAGCTTTTTATTGTCATTGGCAAATAAATTGAGAACGAAATTGCGTTTGGAATACACTGTACACCGTACTCCAGGCTGCTGCATCTATGCGCGCCGCCACATCAAGTCAAGCTATGCTGGGATGAATTCAGTTTAGTCAGACTATTGGCTTGTCACTGCCCATTTTTGTGTGTTTTTGTGCTGGGTTAGTGCAGAGTTATCAGCTCATTTGCCTTATGATGTGTTGATTATTAGTTTGCAGTAGCGGTTATTTGATATCGTCTATGTGGTGTGACAATTTCAGTACAATGGATGCTGCGTTGCTTGAACTTGCCAACTTAAGGCTCTTTTCCACTGCCAGTGTTCTGGTAGGCCTACAGCTCGACACAACGCGGCTCGGCCGCCACTTTTTGCTTTACGATTGAACTGTGTCGTGCCCAATCAAAAAGCAAAAAGTGCCATCCCAGTCGCGCTGTGTCATCCTGTGGGCCTACCAGAAAAATGGCTGTGGAAAATCGCCTTTTGTGTTCGTGATGGCAGGATATACTAGCTATTTTAAGTCATTTTGCTCAGCTTAGCTTAGCTAGTAGCCACTACGGGTACAAATAATAATCGAAATACATCGATGCGTCGATCCTACGGCTGACGATTTAATAGAATCGTATAGTATCGTGGGATATTCTTAAGTATCGGAAATAATCAAATTACTGGCCCCTTTCCAATGCCCTAGCTCCATAACATAATAGAAGTGGAAAAGTAAATCTAACCGAATCGAATCGCATCATACCTTGGGGAATTATTAAGTATCAAAAATAATCGAATCCCTGCTTTTAGAAATCGATACAGTATCGTATCGTCATGCAGGCTGTGATTTACACCCCCAGTAGCCACAAATCTTATTAAAAAGCCTCCAAATAAATTGGTTCTGTGCTTAGCTCGATTTCAGTCAGTTGCTCAACTATGCTTTGCATGTACAGTATACATACTGAGTCAGGGAGTGAGTGAGTGAGTCAGTGAGTGAGTGAGTCAGTGAGTGAGTGTGTGTTTGTGTTTGTGTTTGTGTGTGCATCCACACAGCACTCCGCGTTTTTTCAAACCTGAGATTTTTGTGTGTTTTTTTGTCACCCACATCTATCCTCTTATTTCCTTGACTCCAGCACCGTGGTCTACATCTCTCTCTCTCTCTCTCTCTCTCTCTCTCTCTCTCTCTCTCTCTCTCTCTCTCTCTCTCTCTCTCTCTCTCTCTCTCTCTCTCTGCACTTGCGTCTATGAGGTGAACAAGGTGTGAGAGAAGATGTTTGTTTATGCATGTGTGTGTGTGTGTATTTGTGTGTGTATTTGTGTGACCGAGAGAGTCAGAGTGTTGAAGGAGGTGACTGTTTATGAGTTGTGTGCGTGTGTGTGTTTGTGTGTGTGTGTGTGTGTGTGACAGAGAGAGTCAGAGTGTTGAAGGAGGTGACTGTTTATGAGTTGTGTGCGTCTGTGTGTGTATGTGTGCGCGTGCGCGTGTGCGTGCGCGCGTGTGTGTGTATGTGTATGTGTATGTGTGTGTGTGTC
Organism: Engraulis encrasicolus; assembly: GCF_034702125.1. Taxonomy (NCBI): domain Eukaryota; kingdom Metazoa; phylum Chordata; class Actinopteri; order Clupeiformes; family Engraulidae; genus Engraulis; species Engraulis encrasicolus. The sequence continues at coordinate 13,728,884 of NC_085870.1, forward strand.
GTGCAGTGCAGTTGTCCTCCCTGTGCCGCTGTGATCAGAGTCACCTGCGCCGCTGCGAGCTGTGAGCTCATCTGAGGCCCATTTCTCATATCCGCCTCTGGGCCTTATCAGCACCTGGCCCGGCCGCCCCTCAGCTGGGAACCCATCTCATAACGCAGCCAGGGCCCTGCACAACGTCTGCACACACACACACACACACAAGCATAGATGCGCGCACACACACACACACACACACACACACACACACACACACACACACACACACACACACACACACACACACGAACACACAGTCATACTCATTTTCAATCATTTCAGGCACACACACACACATAGACACTCATAGAGATGTGCATTCACGCACATGCACACACATGCATACACGCACGCGCGCACGCACACACACACACACACACACACACACACACACACACACACACACACACACACACACACACACACACACACACACACACACCATACATCAACTACCTTAGCCAGAAGAGAATAACTAACAGTGTGTGTGTGTGTGTGCGTTTGTGTGCGTGTGCATGCGTGTGTGTGTGTGTGAGTGTGTGTGCTTGCAGGCCTGGGCCACTGACAGATTTGTTAGGGCCCGGGACAAGGTCATCTGACAGGGCTCAATACATACTATAACGTGAACAGAACACAATTCTGGGGCCCCCTTGGTGCTGTGTGTTCTGGGACCCCCTTTCTCCCATGGCCCGGGACAACTCACCCCCCTATGTCGGCTTGCATGTGTGCATGCATGTGTGCGTGCGTGGGGCTGTGATAGAGACAGAAAGCAATAGATAGAGAGAAGCAGCTTGGATGTGGTTAATATACAGTAGAAGGAGAAAATCACTCTATATGCATTTACTCAGCTGCCAATGACAGCAAAAAAGCCTCAAAAGGCTCTCTTCCCATCACCTTTTCCGAGCCTTGTCATTCCTAGTCCGCCTCTTCTCTCTCTCACTCTCCTTTTCTCTTCCCTCTCTCCTTACTGTCCTTTCCTCCTCCCCTCTTTTTCTCTCACACTTTTCTCTTTCTCTCCATCCTTCTCTACCCTCCCCCCCTGTCTTACTCTTTCTATCCAAATCCCCATCCCTCTTTCTCTCTCTCTTTCCCTCTCTCTCTTTCCCTCTCTCTCTCTCTCTCTCTCTCTCTCTCTCTCTCTCTCTCTCTCTCTCTCTCTCTCTCTCTCCCTCCCTCCCTCCCTCTCTCCCTCTGTGCTACTCCCCCTGTCGGTGGTGATGGCCTGACGGCTGGGGGGCTGATGGATGAGCCCTCTATGCCAGCGGTCACTGGTATTCTAACCATGCTGGCTTTTTACAGCCCTGGTGTGCTTTTTTACAAAAGGGCCCGTGCATCTGTCTCCCCAGGTTAAAGCAAACACAAACGCCCACCCTCCCCGGGCTCTCCAGCCCGGCTCCAGCAGCCCCGTCCAGGGGGCAATAAACTCGTTATCTCCCTCTTTCAGATCCTAATCTGACGGCCGGCCTGCACATTGCCAGGTGACCCGGGGTGGGGGCTCGTTCAGCGCTTAAATCCCCCAGCTTTCCCTGCCTGTCAGCACTGTCTTACCCCAGCAGCACCAAGCACCCCACCCTCCCCACCCGCTCCTCCCTCCCCTTCCGCCCCCTTACACACTCCCCTCACTGAGCCAGCCACCCCCTGCCTGGGGGCTAGAACGGCCTTACACCCCCTCCACACACACACACACACACATACATACAGACACAGACACACTCCAACCCCCACCCACACACACCCCAATCCCCCCTCCCTGCAATTAATCCACCTATTGATCACAGAGTATTACTCCAAGAGCCCCAGAAACTGGAAAGTGCTTTCTCTTACACACTCCCTCTGTCTCGCGCTGTCTCTCTCTTTTTTTCTCTCCCTCTCTTTATTCCTGCCTTCTTTCCCTCCTCTCGTCTTCCCCCTTGGCCTCCCTTCTATCTTACTGTTTCCTGAGCTCTCATCGTACTCTGATCACTGTGTGCTCCTCTCCTCTCCTCACCTCACCTCTCCTCTCCTCTCCTCTCCTCTCCTCTTCTCTCCTCTCCTCCACAATCTCTCCTCTCCTCTTCTCTTCTCTCCCCTCTCCTCTCCTCTCCTCTCCTCTCCTCTAATCCCCTCTCTCCTCTCCTCTACTCTCCTCTCCTCTCCTCTCCTCTCCTCTCCTCTCCTCTCCTCTGTCTCATCCTCTCTTCTCCTTCCATCTCCTCACCTCACCTCTCCTCTCCTCTCCTCTCCTCTCCTCTGTCTCATCCTCTCTTCTCCTTCCATCTCCTCTCCTCTCCGAGTAGGGCTGGTGCAAGTCAGTCAGAGGTTCTTGTAAATCTTTCGGGCGCACTCCCAATTACAGCGCGGGGTGGATGGTGTAAAGCCTGCCAGCTAATGCCTCTCTTCCCCGTGTCGTAAATCTTTACGTTAGAGCTCTCTCACACACACACACACACACACAAACACACACACACACACACACACACACACACACACACACACACACACACACACACACACACACACAAACACACACACACACAGGTCTGACTGGAAACGACTGCTAGGGATGAGGTTAAATGTGAAAGGGCATTCCAAATGCTACGGTTTCTTAAGTGGGTGTTAGGTTCAAACCCTTAACATTTGTAAATATGAAACACCTGAAATGAAAGACACAGAGAATCCTTAATTAAGTTTCAAACCGGCTTGGAGAGCGGATGGGGAGAACCGTCAGCTACCATTTTCCCCACTCGTTCTAAACGATGTAATAGCCATAAGTCATATTTATTGAAGGATTTTCCCTGATAACAATTATCTCTATCCGCTAAGGGGAAAAGGGGGCGTACCCGGATAGAGATTAATTCATTCACACACACACACACACAAACACACGAACACACGAACACACTAGCCAGGCTGCGCCCTCCTAGTGACGCAACACCTTCGGCGGCGCTGCAGATCGAATCTCGATTGCAAGTCTATGATAATCAGGCAAGGAACACACAGTCCTTGGCCTGCCATGTGGAGATGCAACTCTGTTGTTTGGGCATTCCATTGTTCTGGTACAGATAAAGTCCTCGCACAGTCCAGTAATCTTCTGCAGCCTTGAATAGGAATTCTTGAATGCGAAAGGGCACATTTGTGCCACGGCAACATGTTTGCTCTCATATAGAATAAAATACAGTTCCAACAGTGGGATATGTTTGCATTGTGTTCTTTTTTTCCTGAGTGAAATTCCAATGAGGTGATGGGGCGGTTGTTTATGTAAAATGCAGAAAGAAATGAATTATTAGGAATTTGAAGAGGATGTGTTCCGCAAAGTCGTAAAATAGGTTCACATCGTTCCTTCATGACAGCTTTTTTTTTCAAGCAGAGATTTTTTGACACATTGGGCTGGAAAAGAGATGATTTAACAGGAATTTGAAGAGGTCATGTACTGTAAGCTGTGTAAAAGGTACATGTCTTCCTTTCATTTCTTTGCTTGTTCTAACCCCCTCGATAAGATGTGTGAAAACACATCGATCAGAAACGTCAGTAATCTGGCGTCCACAACAACCGATTATTCCTCGTGTGATCCAACCGGTCTCGTAAGACGAGTCGGGTTGGTAAGTCGGCATGTTTTGCGCTATTTAACACATAAAAGGGGGCCGTGTATGGACTTGTAAATGCCCCCGCAGTCGCAGTCGGGTGGTGCCCACTCAAAGCAAATCCATAACCTTGGGTAACAGGCGCTGGTCTGTGCTGCTTTGAGCCGCGGGGGGCTTTGATGTGGGGCTGAGGCCTGTGTCGGGGTGTCAAGCCTGTCCGTGGGTGACAGCGGGATGGGAGGGGAGGGGAGGGGAGGGGAGGGGGAGGGGTGGGGTGGGGTGGGGTGGGGAGGACAAGGCTGTGGTGCTGTGTGTGTGTGTGTGTGTGTGTGTGTGTGTGTGTGTGTGTGTGTGTGTGTGTGTGTGTGTGTGTGTGTATGTGTGTGTGTGTGTGGACGAGGAGGTGGGGGGGGCAAGGCTGTGGTGCTGTATGTGTGTGTGTGTGTGTGTGTGTGTGTGTGTGTGTGTGTGTGTGTGTGTGTGTGTGTATGTGTGTGTGTGTGTGTGTGTGTGTGGAGAGAGAGGGGGGGGGCACGTGATGGAGTGATAGCCTTCCTCTCCATCGCTCCTGTCTGCTCCGCTCCGCTGCCATGTGAATGCCCTCCTTCATGGGCTCTAAATGGCACATTATGGCGGCCCGAAGAGAAGAGTGGGATATCCTGGTGCTCTGACCCCCACCGCTCACAGGTCAAGGGGAACAGAGGCGGCAGATGAAAGAGTCTGTAATTATGGAGAAAACAAAAAATACCTTGTCTCCAAACAACTATTTTGGTGGTGGGAAGGAGGGAGGGAGGCTTGAGCAATTGAGATCAAGACATTTTTTTCTCTCTCTCTCTCTGCCTCAGTCACTCGCTCTCAAACCCTCCTCCTTCCGCCCCCCGCCCCCCCGCTCCCCATGTGCTCTCCCACTCTCAGTCATCATCCACACTGGGTGCATCCCAATATGTGACCTTGCCTCCTCCACTTGTGCTTGTCTCCTCGTCCTGCCTCCTGGCCCCTCCTCCATGGAGAAAGCGATAAAGGCTGCCAGCCTCGCCACAACAACTTTTGAGGGACTGTTTTTCATTCACCATCTCAATTGCAAATGAGAAAAAGACTCTACAATTGAGCTTTTGCAAGATATTGAAATATAATGCTGTTGTCAGTGATGTCATCATGACGAGATGCGAGTGGAGGAGGCAAGTGGAGGAGGCAAGGTCACATATTGGGATGCACACACTGTGTGCCCAGTGCAGGGGATACCGTGTAGCGATTGGTGGACTGACGCGTGCGGTCGCACCCGCACCCACCGAGCGCTCTGATTGGCAGAGCGGCCGGCCACCGTTATCTGATGACGATTGGCCGTGGCCGGGCGGGGGGCCCGCGGGCACAGGAAGTGACAGTTCCACGGTTCCCACAGTTCCACCCCGTGAGAAAGACGGTGGCTGGAGGCTGCTGGGCGGCCGGTGCTGCATGCCGAACGAACGCTGTGCCGCCACACGCTCTCCCACCCCTGTGTCTGATGTCTGGGGAAGGCCGAGAGGCTGGCGGTGGGGGGTGTGGTTCAGGGTCGTTGACAGGTTTTGCCGGGCCCAGGAAGGTAAATTTGAAAAAGCCCCCCCATCTCATTCTTACAATGTAATGTAAACCCAAATTTGGGCCCCCTCTCTTGCTAGGCCCAGGACAACTGACCCCTTTGTCCCCCTTGTCGGCTTCCTTGTTGGGGGGTTGGTAGAGTGAGTACAAGGTGGTGAGTGTGACATTGGGGGGTTATAGTCTGATGTCTGGTGTGTGTGTGTGTGTGTGTGTGTGTGTGTGTGTGTGTGTGTGTGTGTGTGTGTGTGTGTGTGTGTGTGTGTGTGTGTGTGTGTGTGTGTGTGTGTGTTTGTGTGTGTGTGTGTGAGCACATGCAAGTGAGTGTTATGTTGGGGGGGTGGGGTGGAGGGGTGAGGTGGTCAGAGTCAGTTCAGTCAGAGAGCCAGTGTGTCTCCACATGCATGCACGGTCACCTCCGTGGGTCACGGCCCCATGGGCCCTGGCTGCCCCCGCGGCCCGCCCATCCTGTCTGGCCTCTCCTCTATGCCCTCCTCTGCTCCTGCTCCTGCTCCGCGTCCGGCTGTCTGGTGGGCGGAAGGGGCACGCATGGCCACTGGGCGTTTGTTTGGGCAGAGAATGAGGCAGGGGCCGAGGGCGAGTGACGCTGGGAGGAGACGCTGGGAGCCCGAGGGCGAGTGGCTCTGGGATTGGGGACTGGGGGCTGTGGAGGGGAGGAATGGGGAGAGAGTACCAGTGCTCCTGTAGAAACACTGTCTTAAGTACACAACATGGTATCATGAGAAAGAAGCGTTCAATACAGCGCCAATTTGAACCATCCTTCCGTAATGTATGGCCCCGTTTGAAATGGAAGGCAGCGTTTCGATGACCCTCTTCCTAAATAAACAGTTGTCTGATAAGATATGACCTCGTAAAGGTATCTTCTAAAACATTCGTTTCAAAAAGCACTCACTAGAGCGCTAGTTTTTGTATTTGACGTTATGCCGTTGGATGGACTTGTGCTTTTGACGTTAGCGCTTAGCTTACATAAGGGCTTCCGCACATCGGCTCCGACAAAGTGCTGCGCACTGCTCCGCAAAGGTTCGATTCCATTGTTTTCAATAGAACCCCGCACACTGGCGCCGATGTCCGCGGACATTCGCCGATGTCGGATAGCAATTAGAGACAAGTTCTATTTTGTCGGCGCCGCCCATTGACTTTCAATGCTATGTTCGAGTGAAATTGGGTTTGGGGGTCCGAATTATGTCGGAAGCCAAAGTGCGCCGCAGTGCTGTCGAAGCTAATGTGCGGCTGGCCTAAGCTAGTTGTTTAGTGCACAGCATTCGGGGTAGTAGGCAGCAGTATGAATCATTACTGCGCCTTATCTGGGTTTTTTCTATATTATATTAACTGTATATTTGGAGCGTTTTCTGCTCCTTGCACTTCTTACGAGATGATAAACGGCACGGGCACGTCATTATTGTATTTATACACGTGTAACAACAATGACCCAGTGGAATCTAATCTAATCTAAATCTAAATATGATTTGAGATAGAGGGCACACAAAGACTACCCGCTTCAACCACAGGCATTTGGAGAAAAAAAAAAGTGGCAGAGGCCACGTTGACTCGTAAATATGCCTGGATGTGAAGAGTTCAGATGCAAAACCCCCTAACTCCATTTCGGAAGACCTGCACTTCTATATTTTTAGAGAACCCAGTTGTTGGTTCGGTACACATTCATGTACTTGATAATACATATAAATAGTTATATTACATAAATAAAATAAAAAAATGCAATTTTGATAGCTTTGTATTAAATAAAAATGAATTAAGATTATTTTCTGAAATGGCACTTAGGGGGTTTTGCATCTGAACTCTTCATGTTGTGGACTAAAATGTTTGGGTGAGAGGTAGATGGATGTGTGCTGGTTTGTACAGTAGTGTATGGGTTTGACCTGCTCAGGGCAGATGCATTCATTTTTTGATAAGACGGGAACATGACATGAAGAATTAGGGGAAGCATGGTTGGCCTGAACGCTTGCTCTCTCTCTCTCTCTCTCTCTCTCTCTCTCTCTCTCTCTCTCTCTCTCTCTCTCTCTCTCTCTCTCTCTGTCTCTGTCTCTCTCTCTCTCTCTCTGTCTCTCTCTCTCTCTCTCTCTCTCTCTCTCACTTTGTGTGTGTGTGTGTGTGTGTGTGTGTGTGTGTGTGTGTGTGTGTGTGTGTGTGTGTGTGTGTGTGTGTGTGTGTGTGTGTGTGTGTGTGTGTGTGTGTTGGTTCGTGGTTGAGCACTTTTGACACCTGTGGCCCTTTGAATGGGAGGAGGGCATGCACTGTTGAGATAGAAGAAGAGGGTAACATTGGGATTCTCTCCTTCTCTCAGCTCTCTCTTTCTCTCTTTCTCTCTTTCTCTCTCTCTCTCTCTCTCTCTCTCTCTCTCTCTCTCTCGCTGTCTCACTTGCTCTCTTTCTCTCTCTTTCTCTTGCTCTCTCTTCTCTCTCTCTCCCTCTCTCTCTCTCTCTCTCTCTCTCTCTCGGACAGGCAGTCTGATTTAGAGTAGCTGCAGCAGTACTCCCCCAGTAGGTAATGGATGGGTGGAGGTGGTAAAGGAGGCAAAGAAAGCTGCTGTACCACACACCACCATCACCACCACCACCACACACCACCACCACCACCACACACCACCACCACACACCATCACATCCACCACACACCACCACCACCACACACCACCACCACCACCACCACCACCACCACCACCACACACCACCACACACCACCACCACACACCACCACATCTCCTCATGTACAGTACCATCATCTTTTCTCTCCCACCCAACATTACCTCCCCCAGCCGTCCGCTCCAAACCACCAAACCACCACTGGCCTCACCCCCTCAGTCTCCCCCACTATCATCCTCACCAATATACCACTACCACTTTCACCACTATAATAATAATAATAATAATAATAATAATAATAATAATAATAATAATAATAATAATAATAATAATAATCGGCCTAATAATAGATAATAAATAGTTTTATTTAAATATAGAGCCTTTCAAAATACAGTATGCAGGGTTGCTTAAACATTGCATGTGTGTAAATGTTCTGTCTTGTCAGCCCTACCCACCTATCTAACCCGCTCTCCCACCACTGTCACCCTTACCCACCTACTGTACCTACATGTAAGCCTTCACACCCTCCACACTATCACCCCTTGACCATCTACTGTATCTAACCCTCTGTTCCACCATTATCTCCCCTGCCCACCCACCTAACTCTCTCCCACCAACATCACCAACATCACCCCTGCCCACCCACCTAAGACTTTCTCACCCCTAGCCACCTACCAAATCCTCCCTTCCACCACTATCACACTATCAACTCATCCACCCACTCACCCATCACTCACCCACTACCCCTTGGCATCACCCCTACAGTACCCACCTGACTTGCCCCCTCTCCCACCATCAGCCTTACCCTCTCACCTAGCCCCCTCTCCCCCATCACCATCTTCAACCACCTAGCCACCCCCCCCGCACACACACATACACACACACACACACACACACACACACACACACACACACACACACACACACACACACACACACACACACACACACACACACACACACACACTCACTTCGTCATCCCTACCCAGCTACCTAATTCTCCTAACCCCTTCTTATCACCCCTGTAGTACCTACCCAGCTAACCCTCTCTCCGCTCACCATCACCACTACCCACCCGCCATCCCCATCCCTCATTGCTATCACCACTACCCACCCACCTAGCCCACTCTCCCACCTACCTAACTCCCTCTCCAACCACCTCGCCTCAGTCCCCTTCCAACCCCCACCCCCCGACTCTGGCCACCCAGCGGCGGCTTTACGAGGAGGCCGAAGGGAGTTGGCCACGAGCCGTCTCGGCCCTCTCCCACCTCGGATTCCACAGGGAGATTCACGAGCGGCCTTTGCAGGAATTCGGTCATGTAGACAGCGTATAAAAACGCTTCACGCCGACCCTCAGGTTGGTAGGAGGAGGATATATTTTTTTTATGCAGTATGATTTTTTTTTGGTCGTGAAAGAAGTTGGATCGTTCGTAGGATATAGGATTAAGCCGACCCTCGGGTGGGTAGGAGGAGAGTGAGGATGCCGGAGTCAAGTTTTTTTCATGTATATAGTATGCAGTATAATTTTTTGTTTAAGCCGTGAAAAGACTTGGATTGCTCGGCCCGGAACTGAGATGTAGGATTAAGCAGCAGGGATTGTATTGCATTTTTCACCCTGTTCTGTTCTGCTCTGTTCTTCTCTACTCTGTTCTATTCTTCTCTACTCTGAACTGCTGGAGAGAGCTGTACAGATCACCCACCTGTAGGGACCGCATAAACCCACCAGGGGAAAGCAAAACAAGCAACATGACAAGCGATTCAATTTAGCCGCTTTATTACTATGGGAGATTTACAGGGGCTGGCTTTTAAGTCGCAACACTGCGGCCGTAAAACTTTAAAACTTTTCTTTTTTTCGCTCCCCTAAATGGAAGGGAGGTGGGCTCACTCAGGGTGATATACTGGAGGAGTTGTGCATGAATATCAAACCAAAACAGGAAATTACTTGGGAACATCTTCAGACAGTGTCTTTCTAAGGGAGGTTTGTCACATCACAGCTGTGCTTGTAAGCACACAAGCCAGGGGTGAGTTTCTCAAAAGGGAAGTTGTTAGCCTGTTAGCAACTTCGGTAGTTGGCAATGGGAAAATGCATTGAAAGCAGCAAAGTAGCTAATGTAGTAAGCAACTTTGGTTTTGAGAAATTCACCCCAGCCTCGCACATCCCCGCTCCTTCTCCTCTCTTCCTTATTCCCTCTGCTGTTCGTTCCATCTCTCCTTTGGCTCCTCTCATCACTCTGTCACTCTTGCACTAGCTGTCTGATGTCTGTCTGTCCATGCCCCCCCACCCCCATTTCCCCTGAATCATCAATCCCTACTCATCTCTCTGCTTCTTTCACCACGTCTCTCTCTGTGTCTGGCTGCCCCTCTCTCCCCCTCTCCCTTCATGTCTCTCTCTCTCTCTCTCTCTCTCTCTCTCTCTCTCTCTCTCTCTCTCTCTCTCTCTCTCTCTCTCTCTCTCTCTCTCTCTCTCTCTGCCTTGCCTTCATCTCTCTCTCTTTGTCTCTCTCTCCCTCGCTCCCTCCCTCTCTCTCTCTCTCTCTCTCTCCCCCTCTCCCCCTGTCTCCCCTCATCTGTCTCCCACTCCTTTGACTGAGTTTCATAGAATGCGTCCTCCCCTGGTAAGATGAGAGCAGAGGGAGGGGGGAGGGCCGAGGCCTCGGGGCCGACTCCCCCCGTCTAATTTAAGACTTTTAGAGGTTGAGGGGAACGCGGAGTAATCACCTGAATTATATCGGGGGACGACCGCAGCGGATTCCAATGGCCCCGACTCACACTCCCCACTCAGCAATTACTAAGAGACGGGTGCACACACTCAAATACCTTTTAAGCACTGAGACGCGGTAATATAAAATAATATAAAACCTTAAAAAGGGACTGCTCTATTTGGAGTTATATCATATGAATGAATGTGCATAATGTTTTTTTTAATATATATTTTGGGGCTTTTTGCCTTTATTTGTGTGATAGGACAGTGAAGATATCGACAGGAAGTGACTGGGAGAGAGAGACGGGGAAGGGTCAGCAAAGGACCAGTGCCATACTCGAACCCGGATCGCCGGTGGCCTAGTGCCCTACCGCCACAGTAGGGCCGTGCATAATGTTTTTTTCTGTGTCCTAGCCCGTGCACATACAACACGTCTAACAAATTGATGCTTGTTTGTGTGTGTGTTTGTATAGACATGTGTTTGTGTATCTATGTTCTTGTATGTACCAGTGTAAACGTACACTTTTTCAAGAGCTGGTTTTCATGAAAACCATGAAACTTCAAACACGTGTCTGCTTTTCCTATACACAAGTGTACATACACGTAAAAGCATGGACGGACTCATTTGTAACAACAGTGGCTATGTAAACAACGTCTCACTTTTTGTTTTATATCAAAGCGTGTACACACACACACACACACACACACACACACACACACACACACACACACACACACACACACACACACACACACACACACGTGTGTATACACTCAAACGTTTGCACACACAGGAAGAGAGAGAGCAGGACCTATCAACCCTGCCATTTATTTTATAAGAAGGTCATTTTCAGTTCTTCCCTTTTGATGTCTGTGAGTCACACTCATCTTCAAACCTCTGTACGGACCGGACCACACACTAATGTCCCTTTGTACACATTCCCCTGCATGAATACAGATTGTCGACATCAGAAGCAAGAATAACACACTCTTGTCCTCCGTTCTTGTTCTCCGGTCATACGCATACACATACTCTACTTCTCAGGTCTTTATATGGAATAACTTTGACGACCTGTAAGGCTACAAAAAATCCTACCTATTCTCGCAAACTGTTAACACATACCTGGGTATTTTTAAGAACGGCGAGCATTCCTTCCGTTTTTGCCTTTTGTTTACACACTGAGATTATTCTTCTGAAAGCAATTATTTCTTAAAAACTCCGGCAAAATTAGAGATTTTCTAAAACTTGTGATTGCATGAAAACAGAGAAAAATGAAGACTTCAGTGGCTCTCTCTTTCCCTCAAACTGCCGCACATAGGCTTAACATATTTATGACAGCTCTCGACAGCATACAGTGCATCCGGAAAGTATTCACAGCGCTTCACTTTTTCCTCAAAATGTAAAATTTCAATGTAAAGAAAGGTTGAAACACTCACCGATGACCTCCCTTTTTATCCATTTTCATTTCGAAATAAAAAAATGAATGTAGTTGCAGCCAAAGGTGGTTCTACAAAAGCAAAGGCTGTGAATGCTTATTTAAATATGATTTCTTTGTTTTTTATTTTAATTTTAATAAATTCTCAAAAACTCTCAAGAACTCTCTTTTTCACATGGTCATAATTTTGAGGACAGAGATTAATTGAATACAATTTGGAATAAGGCTGTAACGTAATAAAATATGGAAAAAGTGAAGCGCTGTGAATACTTTCCGGAAGCACTGTATTCATGCGGATTCACAAATGGGTGTGAACTAGCATTTTATGGAACAGGAAAGAGGGAAGAAAAGGTCCGTTTATCAAAACACCCGTTGCGTGTAAACTGGGAGCTGCAGAGAACAACATTAAGAATGCAATGCTGCATCTGGATTCAGGGGCAGAGCCATAGAGGGGGCGAGCGGAGCATCTTTCCCTGGGCCCAGGGCCCTCTTGTTTTGGTGGTGGTGGCCGTTATTGCGACCATGGCCCGCCATATGGGGGGCTCTGTCAGTGTTTTGCCCTGGGACCCTGTGTTGTTCCGCCACTGTCTGGACTGTAGTCTATATGGGTTGTTTACATAATGCCAGTTAAAGCAGCCTCAGAAGCAGGCTTATGTTTTGGCCCCTTTCATCATGAATGCTCATATCTGTATCTGTGCTTCTGTGTTTCTGTTCAGCCTTGTTAATCTGGCGATGTGTGTGGAGGAGATATGGCGGAGGTACACGTGTAACATCTTTGGGGGAACAAAAGGCAGGGAATAATGACTAACTTTGTCACTGCGTTATCACAGTCACTGCTTATGCGACTGATTAAAACACAGCAATGGAGGATACCGTACATGCTTAGCTGGGGAGATATAAGACACTACAATTGTGGTGGTGTAAGTTAACACTAGATTACAACCAAACAAATCGTAAATCTCTTTTACAGTACATCTCTATAGCCGAGGTTAGTAGGCAGCAAGCATACTAACCACATGGGCTCAGTGTAGAGCTTTGAGAGTCATCTAAGCTCATTCTTGGTGTGGTGTGCATTGGACATGTGTGCAATTTGAAGTCCAACCAACTAGACTGTGGTGAGCCAATCTGAGATTCTCACCACCTACCAAGTAACAAGGTTGACTCTATTTTTATATATATGTATTTGGGGGGGGCTTTTTGCCTTTATTTTCGAGACAGGACAGTGAAGACATGACAGGAAGCGAGTGGGGGGAGAGAGAGACGGGGAAGGGTTGGCAAAGGACCCGGGCTGGGAATCGAAGCCAGGTTAGCCGCATAGCAGACGAGTGCCCTGCCGGTAGCGCCACGGTAGGACCAACAAGGTTGACCTGCTCTATTGAGCTGCTTGTGCAACGTCTGAAGTAATTCTCCTGACCTGCAGTATTATGCCATGCAGGCAGTGCAACCTGACGACTCTTCTAAATGTCTTTTTAGGCTGTGTGGTAATTGTAAGGACAGAATGCAAAAAAGTAAGCTGTAGTAGCCTTTGCTGTTTTTTTGAAACAAACAAAATCTCCGAGCAGGCATCTGAGTTTCCAGCACGTGTGCTTCAATATCACTTTGCAGTACTACTGTGGTGTAGTGTAATCCAATGAGCAGTCCAGATAGGCCAATAATCTGCAGCAGCAGCTGACCTGAGTCCACCTCTCCAGGTAGCTCAGAGACGCCCGTCTCCCTGATCCCAGGGAGGGCCGTTTTAGATGTTTGCCTTGGCACACCTCACAGACCTTTTAGAGACCCCACCAAGTTATTTTATGGGCCCATGCACAGTGCCTCGCAGTGCCAGCATTGTTTGTTTATTTATTTTGACCCACTCCGGGTTAACCTGGTCTCCGCAGAGTCTTCGGATGCCTTGGCACTTTATTGAGGAAATGCTCTGAGCTCTCACAATATGGGGGAAAGGGCTTAAGTTTTTCGTTTTGTCTTCTGAGTCAGCGTTGTGTTATTTGCCCTTCTACCGTACGTTTGTGATTGTGTATGTGCTGTGTTGCTTTGTGACATGTCCTTAGCTGGAGCAGCCTCAGATGCCCTTGCCCTCTGCTGTCAGTTGGACCTTGCAGCCTTACTTGGCACCTGGTAGTTTTCGAACCAGCGCTCTTGCCAGGCCTGTCAAAGTGTACTATACGTGACATTTGGTGGCAAAGCCCACATCTCTGTATACTCGCTGTCAGGGAAGCAGACAAGGGGGGGACAAAAGGGTCAGCTGTCCCGGGCCCAGGGAGATGGGGGGCATAATTGGGCCCTCATTACATTGAATGTATTATTGTAGGTGAGACGTCCCTTTCAGATGACTTTGTCCCGGGCCCCGCCAAAGCTGTCAGCAGACCTGCCCGCTGTGTAGGTGAGAGTTGGGTGCGATGTGATCCACATATGAGTTCCTTGTCTCCTCCAAGCCTAAGGGTGTGGCGAATGCCAGCCAGGGATTATATTTGTGGTGCAGGCCACTCAAAGGCCTCAATGTCTTCCACATTTTACCCCTGGCAACTCCAGAACTGTAGCTGTTTTCTTCAATGCCACATGATGGGGGAGCAGGGGGGGTTCACACTCCTCATTTTAGGCTGCTGCCATGTCAGAGTTTAGTTGAGTCCTTTTGGCGAGTCCTTTTCAAAATGTTCAAAGGATCAATGGAGGCTTGGTATTCAAACAACTAGACACTGTCAACCAGCAGATTCTTCTATAACTATTTATAGCCTGGCCAACTCTTTTACTTGTGCCCCTGTGATAGAGACTCTTTGGTCTGGCTGCGTACATAGTCTCTTCACAAGCAAGCAAGCACAGGAGGCCAACGAGAGATGGTTATCTGGTTGTGAAGACATGTAGCTTTGCTTTGGGCCAAAGGCTAATGACTTAAATGAGGGAAAGCCTCATTATGTAGTCTTAGGGCTTGAGGGACTAAATGCTGGAGAGTATGTAGTAGGTGTCCTTCAAGCTACGCTGAGCGGTTTTCTTCTTTGGTTGGTTGCCCTATGTTTTAGGAGTGGATTTGTCTCTCATTTGAACTGCATGGAGGGCAGCAAAGTGACTTAAGAAGTGGCTGTTATTTATGAATCCCTTAAATAATTTCACATTTACCTATTTTTAGTTTGATACAAATATACTTGGTTAGAGGGAAAATCAACAGATGTTGATCAGATGTGGCATATTAATTTGTGCTTTTATTTAAAGCAATGCCAGTAAACTTTGAACAAAAAGTTAAATAAAACATGAAACGCCATCCTCCACATCGGAGATGCTCCTGTCCTGGGACTTTCCTTCTCACTTTGAACTGAGTCATCTCTCATGACGCACTAGATAGTGAAGAATGAGAGCGTGGAGGATACCTTAATTTTCCAAGTCGGGTAAAAACTTGAACTTGCAAACAACTGATAAGAATTTAGCGACCAAAGGTCAAGGTTTCAGTCACCTCACCTAACACGTTTTACCACTTGAGCTCTATGTCTGAGATACCACAGAAGAAGAAGGAAACTGCACACTCACACACATCTATACACCTGATGAAGACCGTGTGAAGTCAAAAAGTTGTGTTGAACAACAATAGTATGCAAATTGAGCAGCAACAGTATGCAAATTTTCCTTCTTCTATGCATCTCTGTTCGATCCAGCACCTGTTTTACTGAATGTGTATCCCCGATACTACTTTTGAGATACCACAGAGGCATCTGTTCTCTACCAGATAGTCTCTGTCTATGGTCTCACTCTGCAAAAATGACCTTTATCACTGTTTTTTTCTGTTACTATTACTACTATTCAAATTCTGTGAAAGGTGTACCGTTTAATGTAGAGAGTGAAAAGTGTATAGTTTTATAGGAAAAAATAGTCAGTTGAATGACAAGAATTATAGGAGGAAAGGGAAATGGACTAACACTTAATTTCTCAAGAACTTTAACTGGTGCTAACACCAGGGAACCAGTGACCACTACTTAGAAGAAGAAATTATTCTATGAATGAATTCAGTTTAGATGTCCAGAAACAAATAACAGAAGTTGAAGCGTGACATAATGCTCTGCTTTCCTGTGGAAGCTGACGTGTAACAGAAAATTATTGAGCAATTTTTTTCCCCCTCAGTCTGATGGAGTCCCTGTCTAACTAGGATTTTTTAAAAATGTTGTAGCCAAAGTCCCCTAATCTTTAAACACTGACAAAAATGTCTTGCTTTTGAATTGTGTGAACTAATTCTTCCTTACAGACAGTTGATGACATGTGCTCTATCAATGCAGACCATCAGTTAGAACTTACTGTATATTTTAAACACACACTTACAATATCAATGTATGAAGTAATTGTCAATATACCAAATCAAACATACCCTATATGACATGTAATGTGGCCTTGACAGAAAATTCACAATATATGTTTAGGTCATCATCATGTTATCAATATGTTCAGCATGTACAGATAATATCATCATTTCTACCCATTGTATGAACAAGAAGTAGTCTTGCGTGGATACAATATGTGAAGGTTAAGACTTTATGTAATCATCTAAGCATTTTGTAACAAAATAGTAAAGGTCTGATGTTCATTAGTAGACAGCTATGTGTAGTGGAGTCTTCCTCAGGCCTTATTTTCTTACTTAGGCATATTTTGTCTCCATAGGTAGCATAACCAACACGGTCAATTTGGAGCCAGACCTGCCCTAGTACATCGTGGCCCTCAGATCGCTACACTGTGAAAGACCAAGGAAAGGTAATGTGTTGCCTGGTGCTGTTTTCCTGAGGACATTTATCCAATAAAACCATGATATATCTGATGTATACCAGAGGAACTTGTATTCATCAGAAGTGACGAGGTGGCAGAAGGTATGACAGTGTTCAGACTAAAGTGTGACTGAGGAACATGACTTAATCAAGCTGTGATTTGATAAAGCCTCGTCATCACGGTTTTCATCAAAGTTATCTGTATTAGTGTGTCAACACAGTGACAGTAATTGTGCTACCAAAACAATGACTGTTGAAACATTCCACTCTGAAACCTGCTTACAGAGGCCTGGAAACTCAACGCTGTATGAGCTGAAGACGAAAATGAAGCAAAATATGTTTGCTTTCGCCACCAACAAAAAAAATGCTGTCACGCTCTCATTCTGCGGAGAGCCCCAGAATTTTTTGACTGACTCTATCCGTGTCCTGATCTTGCTGAAGAACACGGACTTCGGCAACCTCAGATGCACGTACGTAAAAAAACATTCACACTCAAACGCTTCCGAATCTGTACCATCAGTAATGTTTCTGAGAATGCAGATAAGAAAAACGGATAGTCTGCGGGTCCCATGCTCAGGATGCCGGTTTACAGACGTAGGTACACGCACGCATGCACGCACATGCACACACACACAGACACACATGCACACACACACACACACACACACCTCACGAGCCGGAGACAGATAACCGCGCCTGATGAGGCCAGCTTGAAAATCAGGGTCTTTCCACCTTCTGCATATTTTCCTCTGCTCCTTTTTGTTCCCACCGCTGCTCTGTAGCGGCCCGTGGTTGGGCCTGCACTGCACCCTGGGCAGCCGGCAGGGAAAGGACAAAGGGGTCAGCTGTCCCGGGCCCAGGAAGACAGGGGGGCCCAGAATTGGATTCACATCACATTTCATTATATTGGACGGGGGGCCCTTTCAGATGACTTTGTCCAGGGCCCGACAAAAGCTATCAAAAGCTGGCCCTGACTGCACCCAGTGGCACTAGATGCCCCCTCCGCTTTGAGACCAGAGGAGAGTCATTGTGGCCCTAATTGGTTTGGACTTGTGAGTGCATAGAGGGGCCTCGTCGTGAGCATGTTTCCCTAAACACGGGCTTTCAGACGCTGAAAGCCAGCACTTTTGAAATAAACCTTTTAGTCAACTGCTCGGCGGGATGGTAGATGACGACCATTTCCGATGGAACCACTACCAGACCCTCTCTCTCTCTCTCTCTCTCTCTCTCTCTCTCTCTCTGATACGTATGTATACAGTTATGTGGGACCCCTGATGGTTCTTTGGACTGACAGTCTAAATTTCTTTTCTTCTGTTGTGCAACTGTGCTCATTTTTTGAGCCAATCCTAGGCCTTCTTTTCTGAAGCACAGAAGGCTTGCTGTAGACTTGTATATATTTGTGTGTGCGTGCGTGCGTGCGTGCGTGCGCGCGTTTGCATGAGTGTGTGAATGCATGAATACATGTGAGTATATGTGAGTATATGTGGGCATTTGTGTGTGTGCGGACTTGTGTATTTTTTCTGCAGCAGTAGTTGGCATGCACAGACCTCTCTCTTTCAGGCCGCACTGCAAAACAGCGGTGATCGGCCATGACAAGGCGTTGAGTCTTATCCCCGCCAAGCAAGCTTAAGGGGGTTGACACCATAGGCTGAGCTGGATAGCTGCGGCGGATAAGATGTGCTTGTGTGTGTGTGTGTGTGTGTGTGTGTGTGTGTGTGTGTGTGTGTGTGTGTGTGTGTGTGTGTGTGTGTGTGTGTGTGTGTGTGTGTGTGTGTGGTGCGCGCATGTGTGTGTGTGTGTGTGTGTGTGTGTGTGTGTGGTGCGCGCATGTGTGTGTGTGTGTGTGTGGTGTGGGAAATAGATCCCCCATCCTTTTCCCTTTTTCCTCTCCTTCATCTGAATTAAGAGATGGTGGTAATATAAATTGCAATATCTCGCCTTTTTTCGCGATCAGTTGGGATTTAGCGTTTGGCTTCTGGCAGTGCAGTCGGGGTCTGTGGCTACGCAGCCTCCCCTTGACAGCGTAATCGCACTGGGGCTTAGCTCCGCAGGAAGAACAATACCTCCGCACTTCCTGCTCCATCGCCGCGGTGATCTGAGCTGTGTGCACTTTTTTGTCATCAGCAGAATCTTTACCGGCAGAGAGAGAGGGGATGAGGTTAGTCACGAGGTAGATTGGTAATCAGGCAGTGGGAGAGATCACAGACTTACTTGGAACATTGATGCCTCTGTGTGTGTGTGTGTGTGTGTGTGTGTGTGTGTGTGTGTGTGTGTGTGTGTGTGTGTGTGTGTGTGTGTGTGTGTGTGTGTGTGCGTGTGCGTGTTTGATGTGCGCTTACATGCCTGTCAGCGGCATAAAAGAGGTGTGTTAGATTTCTGCGGCACGCTCTAATATGCAGTGATGCTAAAAAGATGCAGGGGGTCAGCAAATGCTAATCTGGTTGGCTCGATGACGCCGCCGCCGACGACTACTCTCTCTGTGCTTGTGCAATCCCTTTTCTGCGTTCGGCTTTAATCGAGCTAAATAGTGTACATATATTTCCTCAGAAAAGGAGGCTAAAAAAAGGAAGGCAGCATCCTTGACACATGCAAATTAATGTACAGTACAAGCATCTGAGGGGATGATACGTAGCACAGTGGCTAGCAGCAGAAAGATTAAAAGATGTAGTAGGCATGTTGGTAGAGCATCTCATATAGGCAAAATAGGTGCCCGAGTCATTTCTTTGCCCTCCCAACCCCACCGCACTGTCCCACTCCTGCCCTACCCTGTCCTTTCCTACTCCTACTCCTCACTTGGCCTGTCAAGAAAACATACAAAAGACCGAAAATCATGATCTATTCCTAAAAGATCAAATCACGTTGAGTTGGCTTTATTAACAATTGCTTCAAATGCACAGGTCATGCACAGGAATTCAAATGACGTTTCTCTCTATACTATTCAACCATAAAACATACCATATACCATAAGACATAGACACAGCCAGGACAGACATCGAAGTGCAAGACAGGACAGCAGGACATGAAAAAAAGATACATGAAGATACAAATACGCTATAGTGTGCTACTGCTGGTAACTACCTGCCTCAGTTGCGTAACATTAACACAGAGGGCCCCAGGGTTAGGCACTTAAAGGGCCCCCATACGGACTGCCAAGATCACAGTAGGGCCCCTACCGATCACTAAGGGAGGCTCTGTCTGTGTAAATTCCCCTCCACAGTTCGGCCCTTGCGCTGCCTGGCCCCCTGTGCAATGCGTGCTGCTCACGGCGTGGCTAATTTGTGCAGCAGCCCGGGGACAGCAGGCTGACATGCCGAGGACAGGTGCCACCGCTACTCACCGGCTCCCGACGCACAAAGCGCCCATTCAGAGGTGGCCACTCGCAATGGTTGAGGGAACCTGAAGAGGAGAGGAGAGTGGAGTGGAGGAGAGAGGAGTGGAGGAGAGAAGAGGAGAGGAGAGGAGAGAAGAGGGTTGGTGGTAGGTAGGTAGGGTAGGTAGATGGGGGAGCGGTGTGGTGTGGTGGGGGCCAGGTGGTGTGGGGAGTGGGGATTCGAAATGAATGCCCGTCTTGTCTTGGCTACTCTCTCAGAGTGACTGTAAATCCGACGCTGTCTGTCCACCTCTCCTGGTCTGTTTCGCCCCTTGCTCTGCCTGTTTCGCCCCGCTCCTCCACGATAACCTGTCCCATCCCCATCACATCCACACATGCACACACACACACATACACACACACATACACACACTCTCTCACTCTACCATTCACCCACTTCAAACCCCCCCCCAAAAAACCATCTCCGAAGCTGACCGGCTTCCTTCTCCCCCTCTGACCTCCCCTGCTATCTGGGCACATCTCCTGGCGAGGGGAGGCTAGGTGGGCGCAGAGTAGATGGGGGGGGGGGGGGGGGGGGAGTGGAGGCATGGTGGGCGTGGAGGAGAGAAGAGGGCGAGAGGTGCTTCATCTTGCTTACTGTGAGGTAACCCGAGATGCTCACGCCCTCCCCGTTCACCCCCCCGCCCCATCTCACTCCGTCCGAACCTTGCATCACAAATGCCACCTACAACCCACACCACCACCACCATCACCACCACCGCCTATGACCCACCAACCCCTCTTCAAACACCGCCATCCACAACTCTGCCACCCCTCACCCCCCGCCGACCCATAACCCACCAGTCCCTCGCCAAACACCCGCAACCACCACTCTCCCTACCTACCCTACACCACACACCCCAGATCCCCCCTCCCACTCTCCCTACCTACCCTACACCACACACCCCTCTCCCACTCTCCCTACCTACCCTACCCACCCCACTCCCCTCTCCCACTCTCCCTACCTACCCTACACCACACACCCTGGATTCCCCACTCCTCTCTCCCACTCTCCCTACCTACCCTACACCACACACCACACACCCCGGATCCCCCACTCCCCCCCCTCCCAGAGAGCCGGGGGCTTTTTACAGGTGCTCTGATTAGATTTGCTGGGCCCATTTGAATGGCTGATGCGCTGCTTCTCTCCTCCTGTTTCCCCCTGATAAGAGAGTGGATCAGGATCTTTTGCTCCGGCTCCCTCCTCCCCACGCCATTACCACCATGTGTGCACACGCATGCACACACACACACTCTACACACCTTCCTTCACACACAGAGTATACACATGCTGCACACACACACACAAACACACACACACACACATAGTACACACAAAGTACACACACACACACATAGTACACACAAAGTACACACACACACACATAGTACACACAAAGTACACACACACACACAGGTACACACCTCCACACATACATACACACACTCACACATGTACATGCATTCACACACACACACACACACACACTGCGCCTAACATAATGGCACTCACTCAGGGAAAGGCGAGACAACAAGTGTTTATGCTTTGACAACACTTTGCCTGCACTCTGTGAGAGGCCCCGGTGGTATTGATTACTTGTGATTAATTACCGTTTCGGCCGTATTGAGTGATTGATCTTGTAGTGGGCTCTTTTTTCGGTCGTTTTCTGTGTGTGTGTGTGTGTGTGTGTGTGTGTGTGTGTGTGTGTGTGTGTGTGTGTGTGTGTGTGTGTGTGTGTGTGTGTGTGTGTGTGTGTGTGTGTTTGTGTTTGTGTATATGTGTGTGTGTGCATATCTGTGTGCATGTTTGTGTGTGTGTCATGTGTGTGTTTCTAGTTGGTGTGTGTGTCTGTATTATGCGAGTGTGTATGTCTATGTGTGTGGTGGCGGTAGGGAGAGAGAGCTCTCCACTGAGGCTTGGCGCTGGGAGATTCCTCGACTGAGCGTGTGAGGGAGTGTGGAAATGTAATGTGACACAGCCAAAGAAATATAAGCCAGTGGTAGTCCTCCAGTGATTTGGCCCAATCCTTTTAAAAGCATTTTAATCGTGCGCCGTTTGCCATCCCGTGAAAAAGGAAAGGGCTGTGATGTGTTTCTGTTGTCTCGCTGGTTTTTTCTCCCCTCTGCCTCTCTCTCTCTCTCTCTCTCTCTCTCTCTCTCTCTCTCTCTCTCTCTCTCTCTCTCTCTCTCTCTCTCTCTCTCCACGTCTCACTGATCGGCATTCATCCTTTCCGCAAGCTAAGGCTCTCTGACTTTGACAGGCATTTTACACACGCTCGCACATACACACACAGACACATGAAAATGCACACGCACACAAAATACACACATAAACACATGTACATACACACACACACACACACACACACACACACACACACACACACACACACACATAGCCTACACACATGTACTGTATATATGGACGCATGTGCTATACATGTAAACACACACACACACACACACACACACGTGCGTGTATGCCCACAGTGCCACATTAACGGCACTGACCTTTGCTCCCGGAGAAAAGCTGCTAATAAGCCTACATTAGCGTCAAACAACTTGGATATATCAAGTGCTTGACTACTCCACAATAATGACATCTGCCTCAGACAATTCAATTAGTGTCGGCAAACACCCACTAGAGGTCTTGTTTATGTGACCGAGAGAGTATGTGCGCCGTGTGTGTGTGAGGGAGTGGGAGATAGTGTGTGTGTCTGTGTGTCTGTGTGCGTGAGAGAGAGAGTTCTGTGTGTGTGTGTGTGTGTGTGTGTGTGTGTGTGTGTGTGTGTGTGTGTGTGTGTGTGTGTGTGTGTGTGTGTGTGTGTGTGTGTGTGTGTGTGTGTGTGTGTGTGTGTTCCAGTGCAGTCCTGTGTTTGAGTGAATGGAGAGAATAAGTGAATAGAGAGAGAGAAAAAGAAAACCTCCAGGGCTTCATTGTGTATGTGTGCGTGTGCGTTTGTGTGTGTATTTTCAGTGTGTGTGTATGTGTGTGTGCATGCGTTACCTGCCTCTTTGGCTGGAAACTGTCACTGTCTCCGAGTAATTGGATTGGGTGAGCACCAGTGGCTAATGCAGGCTGTTGCCATCAAGTCCCCCCATTTAAAGCAGAAATGATCTGATTGCTGGAGTTTATTAGAAAATGGAGAGGGTAGGCTCACATTGTAGCCTCAAGCTTTCTCTCTCTCTCTTCTCTCTCTCTCTCTCTCTCTCTCTCTCTCTCTCTCTCTCCCTCTCTCTCTCTCTCTCTCTCTCTCTCTCCTTCTCTCTCTCTCTCTCTCTCTTCTCTCTCTCTCTCTCCCCCTCTCTCTTCATCTGTTCTTTCGCTCCATCATTCACTCACTCTGTCTGTCTTTCTTTCCTCGTTTTCCCCATGTACTTGTTGTTGCCACCCATCCACCCACCCAAACCCACTCCCCTCCACTTCAGCGCTTCCCGTTTCTTTTTTTTTTGAGTGAGTGAGTGAGTGAGTGGGGAGAGGGAAGTTGTTCAGTCCTTTACTTAGTTAGCACTGTTATCAGTTTGCAGGAGTTTGGGAGGGGACATGTCCTAATATGATTTGGGAGAGGAGGCTGACAGGAAAAGACCCATTCACTTGTGCTCATGATGATTGAATACATATGGGACAGGTACGCAGCAGCGCAGTGCCACACCCCAGCCCCAACTCACCCCACCCCATCCCAGTCGCTCGCACACACACACACGCGCACGCACACACACACACACACACACATAGGCTTACATATGCACACAAAAACACACACGCATAAACGCAGACACATTCAGAGAAATATATACACACATGTTCACAAACAACCACACACACACACACACACACACACAAACACAAATATACAGTACACACACATCTACTTAAGGACACACACACACACACGCACGCACGCACACACACACACACACACACACACACACACACACACACACACACACACACACACCACTCCCCCTCCCAGCCAGCCGCCCCTTGTATAATGGCAGAGGAGAGGAAGCTACACATTACTGTTGTATGCCTTAACCTGCATTAACCCCCATGTCCCGGGCCTGATTGGGACAAGGCCCCGACGCCACACACCGCACCGCTGCTACTGCTCCAGGCAAATATGTGAATCAGAGATGGAGAGATGGAGAAGGATGGATGGAGTGACAGAGAGAGAGAGAGAGAGAGAGAGAGGGAAAGAGAGAGCAAGGTTTGGAGTGAGAGGGGGAGAAATGGAGAGAGCGAAGAATGGAGTGAGGGAGAGAGAGGGAAAGAGAGAGGGAATGACAGAGAGAGAGAGAGAGAGAGAGAGAGGGAAAGAGAGAGGGAAAGAGAGAGAGAGAGAGAGGGATGAAGTGAAGAGCCCATCCTGGCCCGAATAAAGACAGGGGGGCCCATCCCGTCCCAGGAGGGAAGTCATATTCAGGTCATCACGGCTCTTCTTCAGGGGAAGCGTATTAGCATTTCTTTGCATGAGCGGAGAGAGAGAGAGAGAGAGAGAGAGAGAGAGAGAGAGAGAGAGAGAGAGAGAGCAGGAAACATTGTGTATAGCACTGAGCAGAGCAGAGCTGTGTGTTGTGTTGCAACGTGTTTCGCACAGTCCTGTGGGGCCTGAGAAAGAAAGAACAAGCGAGAGGAGAGCAAGAGAGAGGGCAATGAAGACATGCAGAAACAGACAGATAGAACGAGAAGTAGCGAGAGACAGGGAAATGAAAAGGCAAGAAAGGGCGAGAAAGAGAGAGACAGGCAAAAAGAGAGTGAGAAAAGAGCAAAGGAGAGAGAGAGAGAGAGAGGAGCAAGTGACAGAGAAAGAGAGAGTGACAAAGAGAGAGAGAGAGAGAGCGTTGGACAATGACGGCCTATTGTGGCATGGGAGCAGAATGACGGCCGAGCTACATCATTGTGCTGAAAATGGAAGGAGAAGAAAAAAATGGCAGTAAAAAGGAATTGTTGTCTAAATAAAATTAGAGCATAGAGAGACCCCCTTGCTATTTTTACACATTGAGTGGCCTGCGTCATCCTTGTCAGATTGGCAGAAAATAGGACTATTTGTCATGCGTGCTTGCGTGTGTGTGTGTGTTTATGTTTGTGTGTGTGAATGTGTCTTTTTATGTTTGTGTACATATCTCTGCTTTTATGAGTTAGAATCCTAATTGTTTGAATCACTCGATGTGTGTTTTTCTATGTCAACAGTGAGCTAATACATTTGGCCATCACTACGTACTGCATGTGTGTCCAAAGGCCATTCTCTCTCTCTCTCTCTCTCTCTCTCTCTCTCTCTCTCTCTCTCTCTCTCTCTCTCTTTTTTTTTTCTGTTACTAGCCATCAGGGCTGCTGACAGCTTTTGCCAGGTCCAGGGCAAAGTCATCTGAAACGGCCCCATATCCAGTACAGTACATACAATGTAATGAAAACCAAAATTTGGGCCCCCTTTCTTTCTGCGCCCTGGACGTCTGACCCCTTTGTCCCCTGTCCCGCCAGCTTCCCTGCCAGCCATACGTACCTTGTGTCCATCCTCCCCCATGTCCCTAAAGGCCACTACGCCCCGCCCCCCTCTCTCTCCCGCCACCCTCGATCTTATCGCCCGTCTGATTTTATTTGGCAGTCGCCAGCTAATCACAGGCCAACATCTGGGCAGTTTCTGTGGCAACCGTCCCCGCCGAATAAATGCACCAGGCCTTGAAGGGTGTGCAGAAGAATGGGATGGGAATGACAGCCGTCTACCGAAAAAATAGACAGGGGGATGGATGAAGCCAGAGAGAAAGAGAAGGGGTGAGAGAGGAGTGGGGGAGATGGATGGACACAGATGCACTGAAAAGAAAGAAAATAAATAGATGGAAAAAGAGGGTGGGGGGATGGTCTGATTTTAAATGGAAAGGAAAGATGGAGGAAATATTGCTGAATGTTTGGGAAGGATGGCCTATAGCTTCATACATATACTAGAGTATCTTACATGAGCCTAAAGGCGCAGTCTTTTGTGTGCGTGCGTACGTGCGTGTGTGCGTGCGTCCGTGTGTGCGTACGTGTGTGCGTGTGTGTGTGTGTGTGTGTGTGTGTGTGTGTGTGTGTGTGTGTGTGTGTGTGTGTGTGTGTGTGTGTGTGTGTGTGTGTGTGTGTGTGGCAACTGTGTGTAACTGTGCGTGTCTGTGTTTGGGGCAGCTGAAAGTTAGGGTGTGTGTGTGTGTGTGTGATGAAGTATTCTTCTTTGGGTGTGTGTACAGTATGTTTGTGGGGGTGGTATGAGGGGGCGGCCGGCTGGTTGGGTGTGTTTCATAGTTCTTTCTTAAGAGAGACAGGGGGCCTCCACAGTGGGTGTGGGTCCTTGTTTTGGATGATGTAGAATGTCCGGTTGAGGGTTCTTTAAATATAATTACCCAAGCACACAAATTAGCTTCATTAGCTGTGCTTGAGAGACATGCTTGAGAAAAATTGGTGACTGTGGAAGAGATAGAGACGTTATGCTGAAAAAGAAAGACTTGACCAACTGCAGAGAGAGAGAGAGAAAGAGAGATGTAGAGAGAGGGGAGAGAGAGGGAAAGAGAGAGAGAGAGAGAGAGAAGGTGGAGACACTAACAGAAAGACAGAGAGAGAGAGAGAGAGAGAGAGAGAGAGAGAGAGAGAGAGAGAGAGAGTGGGAGTGTCCAGCCTTGCCAAGTCACGGTGAGCTGGTCTTGTGGTCTGAGACGGCCGGGTGGCGGGTGGCGTTGCGACATGGCCAAGGTGCGAAGTGGCCAGTTAGGCCCGTGTATGTGCGTGATGGCTTCTGCACAGGCAATGGAGGAAAAAGGGGTCATCTCGAAGCGCTTCCTGGAAAAGATAAGGAAGTGTTTCCTCCGTACTGAGTACTGTGTGGATGTGCTTCTCCTCAACTGGGGCCCACCAGACTGACGGTTGGTCACGACTCACGCGGTGCTGAGGTGCATGTATGAGATTGTCATTTTTACTCTATTCGCAAATAGATATCTAAGTTCACCACTTTTGTTGCGCACCGTCTCTGCTTTTTCATTGTGCACAAACACACAAGCAAAATCACAAATTCACAATCGGAGAAGCATCAGACACTGTCACATATGCACACAGAAACACACACATATGTATGCACACTCATATACATACACATCAGAAACACACACACACACATAGACACACACACATAGAAACACACACACATAGAAACACACACACACACACACACACACACACACACACACACACACACACACACACACACACACACACACACACACACACACACACACACACACACACACACACACACACGTAGA
>NC_085870.1:13771199-13783699 GCF_034702125.1 Engraulis encrasicolus
CCTCTTTGTGCAGATGGGCACGCTGGCAGGCCTGTTCACTCATTGCTACAAAGCCTAAATTACATCATAACAACTTCGCTAGGACATGACCGGGAGCCTTAAGTAACAGATTAAGACAATTTTGGTGACAGTAAGGTTATATCATTGGCTCTGCGCAAAGGGGTTAACTATGTACTGTACATATTTCTGTTGGCACACTATAGCTGTCAACATGTCATTGTTTAGGATGTGTGCAACATTCCACATAGATCCACAACCCTCTCACACATAGGGTAGGTTGGTAAGCTTGCTTTTACAATTCAGAGTAAATTTGTTGTTGAGGCTACATTTATATGGTGATGATCAAAACAGAAGATGCAAAATGAGCGTCTCATGGTTTACATGGCAACGTCGCCATCGGGGCTTGAAGGCGCAAAACTCTGGAGAAGAATGACGTGATGGTGTATGGTAATGTGAAGGTGTATGGCGGCGCTGCCGTGTAAACGAAAAGCACTTTTGATCAAATATTTTGCCGTCTTCCCTCCCAGTCTTCCTCAAATAAACGTCCCCTTAGTGTTGACACTGAGTTGGCTTGACATTAATCACATCATCCCCGCTGTAGACGTAAACTCTTTGCCCACAAATATATATAAAATCGATAGGAACTATTTTTCTCTGGAATTATACGGGTCTTATTTTTCTATCCATTTGTTTCATTGTCTTTTTCATCATCTTGGTTTCTTTTTATTACTTGTAAATTGGCCCATGTGTTTTTTTGTTTTGTTTTCTTCTCAACTGTTGTTTTTCACTGTAACATCGGCATGCCTTCCTGTGTCTTTGTCCAGAGAGGTGGATGGGAAATAAATCAAACCCCGATATTTTGCATAGTCTATGTGCTGTACACACCCATCATGTCCACAGAGAGAGACTAAAACAAAATTATACACGAAAGTGAGAAGAGAGAAACAGACACGACACAGAGACAAGAGAGAAGAGAATAGCAGACACCCTTCTCTCAGCCAGAGTGGTTCTTGCACTGTCCTTATGAGGCAGGCACGCGTGGCCCCTCACACTCACACACACACACACACACACACACACACACACACACACACACACACACACACACACACACACACACACACACACACACACACACACACACACACACACACACACACACACACACACACACAGAGCTCTCTCTCTTACACAGCTAAGCTCTGGGCCTGCTGTCTGCTGTCACGTCCAATGCTGCTGGCCCATTACTCAGCCAGCGGAGTGTGTGAGCCTGCGTCCACTTGTTTACACGCCGCTAGAGCGATGGCTGGCCTGGGGCGCGCCGCCACAGCCTGCTGAGGCACCGCTGTGAAATGGGCCTGACAGAGGAGAGCAGAGGAGGGGAGGGAGAGGAGAGGAGGAGGAGAGGAGGGGAGAGGAGAGGCGGAGAGGAGAGGAGAGCAGAGCACAGGAGAGGAGAGGAGAGGAGAGGAGAGGAGAGGAGAGGAGAGGAGAGGAGAGGAGAGGAGAGGAGAGGAGAGGAGAGGAGAGAGGGGGCCTGACCAGTGTGTGAGGAGAGGAGAGGAGAGCAGAGGAGGGGAGGAGAGGAGAGGTGAGGGGTGGAGAGCAGTGGCTTGGGAGGGGAGAGGAGAGGAGAGGAGGCGAGGGAAGGGGAGGGGAGAGCAGAGTATAACAGAAGAGAGGAGAGGAGAGGAGAAGAGAAGAGAGGAGAGGAGAGGAGAAGTGAGGTGAGGTGAGAGGGGGCCTGGCCAGCGTGTGAGGAGAGGAGAGGAGGGGAGGGGAGAGGAGAGGAGAGGAGAGCAGAGCGGAAGAGAGGAGAGGTGAGGAGAGGAGAGAAGAGGATACCAGAGTGGAAGAGAGGAGAGGAGAGAAGAGAGAGGGCCTGGCCAGCTTGTGACTCTGCTGCCCGTTCCACTGCCTGCCCTGGTGATGGTGGAGGGGGTGTCTGGTCTCTGCCTGTGGTGATGGTGGAGGGGGTGTCTGGTCTCTGCCTGTGGTGGTGGTGGAGGGGGTGTCTGCTCTCTGCCTGTGGTGATGGTTGTGGGTGTGGTGGTGCCCAGTGAAGCTGGCAGGAGGGGGGGGACCTGGAGCCTGCTGCTGCTGCTGCTGCTGCTTCCAGATGGAAAGGGACAGTGGCAGTACAATGTCTGCCAATATGTCTGTCTGTCTGTCTGTCTGTCTGTCTGTCTGTCTGTCTGTCTGTATCTCTCTCTCTCTCTCTTTCACTCTCTCTTTCACTCTCTCTCTCTCTCTCTCTCCCTCTCTCTCTCTCTCTCTCAGTATACAGTACACACACACATGTGTACTCTCTCTCTCACACACACACACACACAGACATAGGCTCCACTGTGCATGCAGAGAGAGAGAGGGGGGGGGTGGTTATGGAGCCGGTGTGGTTGTGTGTATGTGATAGTGTTAGATGCAGATAGAGATGGAGGAATGTGATGGAGGCAGATCGGGAGCAGGCAGAGAGAGAGAGAGAGAGAGAGAGAGAGAGAGAGAGAGAGAGAGAGAGAGATAGAGACAAAAACGTTGTAATAAAAGAAAAAGTTGTGAAATGGTAACTGTATAAGCCTCCTTGTCGTCATGCTACTCGGCGCACTGGGTATGATGCTAAGCACAAAGACCCCACAGTGAGATGTCCTTATCACAACGCAGGATGCTAATACACTGTGACAGCATTAATAAAAACCAAAGACCGCAAAACAGTGCCAATACGCATGGCGTATACAAAGACCGTGTTCATACATGGCTGTAAAACTTAACAGAATATGTCAAGTGATCTTATGTCTGGGGTTCTCAACCTTGGGGTTGGGGACCCCACGTGGGGTCGCCTGGAATTCAAAAGGGGTTACTTGAAATGTCTAGTGATGAAAAAAATGGGCCTACTGTAAAATATGTAACAAATTTATATAAGAGTTAAATAATTTTCATAATTAAAACATTCATCCCAGAAAAAGGTTTGTTGGTTCATGATGAAGTTTGGTATATCAGAATTGGATCAACAGGCCAAAAAAATTGTCTTATGTGGTAGCACTTCCAGTGAACGACACATGCCCACCTACTAGACTGGTTTGGGTATCAACAGATATATAAGCATTTCAGAGGCAAATGAATCCATTCGGAGAGCATGTTACATAACAACGATTTTATTTTCTCACATGAAAGAATGTTTAGTCTTCTAACCAGGGGTGGCATTCTCGAAAGCGTGTTTGCTAACGATGGTAGCAACGTCCTTCGTAAGAGCTACTCAACTCTCTTTCGACAGCGACGCTCACCACTAAATCCAAGGGAATGATGTTACGTCTTAAGATGGTCTTAAGACGGTTAGCAACGACAAGAATCGAGTAACGGACCCCAGGTTGTTCTTCAGAGTAAAGCACAATATTGTGATTCACTGTCAGAGTACAGGACTTTTTTCACCCCGCTGTGGCTTTGTAAGCCCATACTGGGAATCGGTCCAAATTGGTGACTTATTTTTACTCAGTGCACATGAGGGTTTTAAACCGCCCTCCTATTAAACCGTAATAGGAGAACGCCATTCGCTTATTTCGCTATGAAATTTCGGTTGTAATGAGGAGGTTCACCATGCACCGCGGCCATATCTGGGTTGATCACCAAACCACCATAGAGCATGCTCCACTATACATTGGTCTTTTTTGTTTAGAAACACAGTGTTGTGAGGAGGGGCAAGACACTGGCAGCCAACCACGTGAGCTAATTTTTTGACCGACAGCGGTTTCCAACAATCAAAGGTTGAGATATGCGCAGCCAGGGTCGCGCAGCCAGGGGGAAACAAAAAATGAGAACCCATCCATACATGTACATACATTGTATAGGAAAACGGTGTGGAACGGAATACAAATGGGCCAACAGCCTTCACAAGGGCCCACAGACATGATCATGAAAAGGCTTGAGCTGGGGCCCAAAATGTACTTTCTATTAGAAATTCAATTTCTAGCATTGGCACTAGTCGGGGAGATCCCAGGCTTGTTTTTTTGCCAATGCAGTGCTGACGGGCCCAGGCACTGGAGGAACGGCCCAGCACGGGCAGAGGAGAGGAGAGGAAAGGAGAGGATAGGAGAGAGAAAGACAGGAGAGGAGAAGAGAGGAGAGGAGAAGCAAAGAGAGGAGAGGAGAGAGAAAGAGAGGAGAGGAGGTGAGAGGAGAGGGAAAAAGAGGAGATGAGAGGAGAGGGGTTTGCTCCAAAGGGAAAAAACACATGAGGGCAGAGCCACGCTATGCAGGCTTACTCAGCACTACTCTGTTCTCCGCTTTTCCTCTGAATGTTTTCCCTTGCTCTCTCTCTCTCTCTCTCTCTCTCTCTCTCTCTCTCTCTCTCTCTCTCTCTCTCTCTCTCACTTGCATTCTCTCTTTTTTCTCTTTTCCTATTTGCTGCCTCACTCTCTCTAGTTCTCATTTTCTCTCTCTCGCTCTTTCTCTCGCTCTATTTCTCTTAGCTCTACACTGCCTCTTTTTGCTTGCTCTCCCTCTCTCGCTCTCTCTTTTCCACTCTCTATTTCCCTCTCTCTCTCTCTCTCTCTCTCTCTCTTTTCCACTCTCTATTTCCCTCTCTCTCTCTCTCTCTCTCTCTCTCTCTCTCTCTCTCTCTCTCTCTCTCTCTCTCTCTCTCTCTGATCACTTCACTTTAACCTTTTGCCCCGCATTCCTTACAGTTTTGTCTCCAAGCCAAGGAAACTAATCAAAAGCCTCTCCGCTTTTTTTCTTTGTCTTCTGCTGTTTCTCTCTCTCTCCCTTCCTCCCCTCCCTCTATCCTTCTCTCCCTGCCTCCCCTCCCTCGTTCTGTCTCTGTGTCCACTGTCTGGTCAACCGCTTGCCCTCCCCACACCCCACGCCACCCCACTCCACTCTCCCCACACTCTTAGCCCCTTGACCTGTGTGATGTCACGCCTGGAGAAGGGGCTTCTGGGTATAATGGCCTTGGGTGGTGGGGGGTGCGGCCACGCTCGTGTCTCACAGTGCTTTTCCACTGCGGGGAGGTGGGGTAGTAAAATGATATTGCCCTCCCTTGTTTGGGGAAGACGTTCGTCCGCTCGCTCTCCCCCATTTCGGGGCTGAGTGTTTCTGCCCTTTTATAGGGTTTTGCTTACGCGAGGGCCCGAGCGAATCGTCAATGTGGGAGGGTTTTTTTGTTGTCGCATACAGCCCTTTGATGATTGTGACACTAATTCTCGATAACAATCCACAACTTTGTGGTTCGCTACCTAGCTTTTTTCTTCTTTTTCTTTTTTTAATTTTGTCCTTCTTTCTTTTTTTGGCTCTGTTCGTACGTGGTTGCCTCTGTTTTGCTCAATAGGCCATAGATCTGCAGACAGCAAACAGAGAAACAGGAAATAAAGTAAAATGTTTATTAAATACGGTATACTAAGAACTAAGGTATAACCAGTAAATTGTGAAAAAAAGTCTGCAATAATGCTCGTCTTCCTGGTGTTTTAGGGCTTTTTGGCGTTAAAAAATGTTCATACAATTAGGCAATTAATTTTAATGAAAAAACAATGGCGGGAAGAAAAGCAGTGTGGTGAAATATTTTTCACCTTTCATTGGATTTGTTCCGATTGTCCTGTAGCTGGCCAACAGTAAGATGTGCACACTTTTATTTGCTTCATGACAAGTTGCATAACAACGTGAGGTACCTGGCCTGGGTTTAAATCCCACTAGGCAGGCAGGGCACACGCCGCCCCTCCCAATCGCATCTCCTATAGTCCACCTCCTCACATACACACCCCCTTAGGTGCTGAAGCTGTTAACATGTTTGTGTGTGTGTGCGTCCGTGCGTGCATGCGTGCGTGTGTGTGTGTGTGTGTGTTGGATTAACTGATACACTATGGATTGACCAATGTGCTTAGGCATGTGTGTTTATCTGTGTGCATGTGTGTGTCTTACTGCACGTAGGGGTTTCGTCTGCATGTGTGTGTGCGCGTGTGTGTGCGCTTGTGCGTGTGCGTGTGTGTGAGTGTCTGCACGTGTGTGTGTGTGTGTGTATGTGTGTGTGTGTGTGTGTGTGTGTGTGTGTGTGTGTGTGTGTGTGTGTGTGTGTGTGTGTGTGTGAGCGTCTGCATTTGTGCGCGCGTGTGTGTGTGTGTGTGCGCGCGAGCGTGCTGGCACACGCATTCTTAGTGAAAGTGTTTGTGCTTCAGTTGCCGCGGCGAGTCTCTGACAGCCACCTGTGATGGATTGGCACACTGGGAGTCAATTAGAGCCATATGTCAAACAGCCACTCCGGCAGGAGAGAGAGAGAGAGAGAGAGAGAGAGAGAGAGAGAGAGAGAGAGAGAGAGAGAGAGAGAGAGAGAGAGAGAGAGAAGGAGAGCGAGCGTGTACGTGTGAGACAGAAAGAGAGAGATGCAGTCAAAGCTAAATCCCAGTTGAGAAAGAGAGAGAATGTGAGGGAAAGAGAGAGAGGTCAAGAGAGTAGTCAGAAGTAAGTCCGTAAGTAAGTGAGGGATTGAGTGAGTGAGTTAGAGAAAAGGAAGATGGACGTGAGGGAATAGGTACATAAGGACAGGGGGAGTGGGGATGAATCAGTCCCCCTCTGTTCAGCAGCGCTCTCTGCAGCGACTAGAGCCTGATCCATCCTGGGGGAACAGGCCTGAAGGACAGAGGACAGAGCCTAAGGACTGGTACTCTGGCATACAGGGCATTTCCCAGTAGGCCCATGATTATCATGGGCCGATGCTGCTGGGCTAGTTGCTTGCTGATGCTGTTGCTACTGTGTGTGTGTGTGTGTGTGTGTGTGTGCGTGCGTGCGTGCGTGCGTGCGTGCATGCGTGCGTGCGTGCGTGCGTGCGTGCGTGCGTGCGTGCGTGCGTGCGTGCGTGCGTGCGTACGTGCGTTGATGGCAAATTCTTTTACAGCTGTGTGGTACATTTAATGGCAGTGCATCTTGTGCGCATTTGTGCCCGTGCGTGTATGAATTGGTGTTGTGTGTGTGTGTGTGTGTTGACATGTTTGTGTGTTTTGTGTGCGTTTTTGTGATATGTTACATGATAGACTTGAGTGAGCTTGTGTTCATGTGTTTGCACGTTCGTTCGACACGTCCGCTGTCACGTCTATCGCCTAGCTCTGCCACATCCTGTCATCCTCTCGTTCACCCCCTCCCTCTCTATCTCTGTCCCTCTCTATCACTCTCTCTTTCGCTCTCTCCCTCTCTCTTTCGCTCTCTCTCCATCTCTCTGTTTCGCTCTCTCTCTCACACACTCTCTCCCTCCCTATGGCTCCTTCTCTCTCTCAATCACTCACCCTCCCCCTGCTCTCTCTCTCTCTCTCTCTCTCTCTCTCTCTCTCTCTCTCTCTCTCTCTCTCTTTCTCTCTCCGTTGCTCGTTCGCCTGAGATGATGATGATCCCATGATAATAACCTCCAAAACCACAGCCACCCGGGCCCAGCCCAACCCAGCCCAGCCCAGCACAGCCCAGCACAGCCCAGTAAACGCCATGCAGGATGAGGGGGCTGCTGATCAAAGCGCTCAGCTTGCTGACGAGGACATGCCCTTATCAGCAGGCTCCTACTGCTGCCGGAGCGGAGAGATGGAGCGAACGAGGGAGGCAGGCAGAGAGATAGAGGAGACGGAGGGATGGAGAGAGAGAGAGAGAGAGAGAGAGAGAGATGCATAGAGAAACGAGAGAGGGAGAGATAGATAGAGGAGGGAGGGAGGGAGAGAGGGAGGGAGGGAGAGGGGACGGGGAGAGATGACATCTGAATGATGCCAATCAGCTCATCGTCCGCATACCCCCTTGCACATTCACCATGCACTCAAGTGCACGTCAGCCCAAACACACATGCACATACACGCGTCAGCTGTCACTCACACACACACACACACACACACACACACACACACACACACACACACACACACACACACACACACACACACACACACACACACACACACACACACACACACACACACACACACACACACACACACAGACACACACACACACACACACACACACACACACACAGACACACACACACACACACACACACACACACACACACCACACAATATACTACACTGCACTGCACTACATAACTCATCTGATAATGCCGATGATCTTCTTTGCACATATTCTAGCTGGCCCAAATGAGGGAATCTGATGCTTTGGTGCAGTCAGCCTTAGTGCAGCAGGACGAGATAGAGAGAGAGAGAGAGAGAGAGAGAGAGAGAGAGAGAGAGAGAGAGAGAGCAAGCAAAGTAGGAGAGAAGGAGAGAGAGAGAGAAGAGAGACACGCTTCGTTTCTTTTGACTCATCATGTATTTTTCAGAGACTGTCATTTCCTACCATTTTACAGATGCATATCAAACTCTGCATATCTGCTACAGGGAGATAAGGCTCCAGCTAGATGCTGGAGTTGCAACATCCTGCTGTGCAAACGAGAGAGCGTGAGACAGAGGGAGAGGCAGTGCGATGTCAAATGAAAGAGAGAGAGAGAGAGAGAGAGAGAGAGAGAGAGAGAGAGAGAGAGAGAGAGAGGCAGCGACACAGAGAGAGAGAGGGGAACAGTAAGAGAGTGAGAGGCCGGTTTTCATACCGATCGAGCACTCGATAGGTGGCCGCCACCACCACTGGCCCTCTTCTCTGCGTGCCTGAGCACCCTCCGTCTGTCTAATCTCATGCAGACTGCTGCCTGCCCCTCCGTCCGTCTGTCTGTCTGTCTGTCAGGTGTCGCAAGACACAGAGAATGCAACTGTTGCCATGCCACTGGGCAGTAAAGACAGGGGCCCCGCGCACCAATACACAGCACGCAAGCGCACAGACACACCAATACAAACACGCAAGCTCACCAGCACATGAACACGGGAACGCACAAGTGCACCAGCACATGAACACTAGAACGCACAAGTACACATGAACACGGGAACGCACAAGTACACATGAACAGGGGAACGCACAAGCTCACCAGCACATGAACACAACACACAAGCTCACCAGCACATGAACACGGGAACGCACAAGTGCACCAACTTATTAACACAGGAACGCACAAGTACACCAGCACATGAACACGGGAACGCACAAGTACACCAGCACATCAACACGGGAACGCACAAGTGCACCAACAAGTGCACCTGGTTGTTCATGTGTTGGTGCACTTGTACACTCCCGTGTTCATGTATTGGTGACTTGACTTGACTTGAAAGCTTTAAATGTCCCTAAGACAAATTGCCTTTTTAAGGACATTAAACTTTCAAGTCAAGTCAAGTGCACCAACACATGAACACACGAGCGCAACAACACATGAATACACGAGCGCACAAGTGCACCAGCACATGAACATGCAAGCGCACCAACATGTGAACACGCGAGCACACAAGCGCACCAGCACATGAACATGCAAGCGCACCAACATGTGAACACGCGAGCGCACAAGCGCATCAACACAGGAAAACACGAATGAATGCCTGCACACGCGCTGACAGACCCAGAAGGAGGGAGAGGTGACTGTTGTGGCCTGTTGCAGTTCACCACTATCAATTTACCTGATGACAGCCTGAGACAGAATCATTGTAAATAAAGTTGCTTCAAAACGGCCTGTGTACAGTTTTAATGTTTTCAGTTTGCCTCTATCAGACTCAAGTTCATAGAGTTGGGGCCTCTCACACTTGCGCAAGAGTTTGGGTTGGGACCTCACTGCACTGACCTTCACGGCTACCCCTTGCAGGGGAGTTGTGGATGTCAAAACTGTTGGGTAATTCACTTCACAGCTATAGCTGGAAGAGGTTATATAACACTAAAACTTTTTTCATCAAAGTTTCATCGAACATCGAACAACTTCCAGTGTGTGTGTGTGTGTGTGTGTGTGTGTGTGTGTGTGTGTGTGTGTGTGTGTGTGTGTGTGTGTGTGTGTGTGTGTGTGTGTGTGTGTGTGTGTTTGTGCGTGTACGTGTGTGTGTGTGTGTGTGCGCACGCACAACCTACAGTGTACACAGGTGTGTGTTTGTTTTTTGCGCATCGTGTGGTTGTTTGTCTTTTGACTTTGGGAGAGGAGTTGTTTTTTGTCCCCCTCCGAGCATGATGCACGTCATGGTGGCTGCGGTACATTTTTTTGGTGGTGGTGGTTGTTTGTTTGTTCTCGCCTCTTCTTTTCTGCTCGCTGCGCTCCAAACATCTCTCCCGTGCCATGGTGGCGTCTTAAGCTGGCGCGGCGGGCGTGGGCGCATCAAGATAGCGAGGACACGTATGACTCGCCAGTGGAAAGGGAGGAATGCCTGAAGGCACCTAGACACAACAACAACGCATCCAACCCCTCCGGAAAAAAAAACGAAAAGAAAGGAAGAGAGAAAAAAAACAGAAAAGAACAACAACCAGAAGAAAAAACTAAGGCAATGCAAGGAGGTGCGGATAAACCTGTGTGCTAGGGGTGTCGTCTGTCGAAGCCCTCACCTGCAGAGAGAGAAAGAGAGTGAGAGAGAGAGATGGTTGGGCATGCCCGCCCGCTTGCTTGCTTTCTGCATGGCTGGGCAGCCAAAGCGGATTGTAATGAGGCCTAGCGCGCCTGGCTCCTGCCTGCTACAGGACCACACAATGGGGACAGAGCCTCTTTGTGCCCCTCGCCATCCACGGCTTAATGTTAGCGCTCTAAATCGATTTTCTCTACAAGGAGAGGTGGAAGGGGGGGGGGAAAGAAAAAGAAAAAGAAACGACACCACAATTTTTAAAAAAATGTTTTACATTTTTAAAGGTCATGTGTCTTCATCTTTTAGCCTGGTGCAAAGTTGACAGTCAGGAGGGCCAAGAGGCTAGCGGTGAATTCAGAGAAGGGGGACCTTTTATTCTGTCCCGTCCCTTTTTGTTATGCTTTGAAGCTTTCAGAAGCAGAAAAAAAAAACAAGAGCTTTAGCAGAGAGACGAAGAAGAAGAGGAAGAGGAAAGGGGTGAAGTCTCAGCGGGCCTCGCTCTCTAGCTCTCTTCCCTCTGGTCTGGTCAGCAGGTCCCATACCCGAGTCCCGCGGCTTCCCAGAAGCATCCCCGAGACAGACACCGCGGGCCCCGTACCTCCACCTCTCAACCCTGGCACCGGGCCAGGCTGGCCTAGATTCACCCTCTCGGGTTACCAGGCAGTGAGAGCTAGCGGGGAGCCATTGTGCGGGTGCGGAACAGGATAGCGAGTCCAGACGCCCAGTCCCGGGAGACCTCGCCCGGTATTAGCACTTGGCCCTGTGTGTTTTTTTGTGCCTGGGAGCCGCGATGAATGCGCCTGTTTGTGCGCAGACAGTGGGGATGAATTTGTCTGCCTTTGGAGAAGAAGAGGAGAGACTGAATGTAAGGCTGTCCCTTGAGGAGGAGGGGGGGTTGGGGGTTGGGGGTGGGCGAAGAAGGGCAGGTGGGAGTTGGAGAGGTAAGGGTAGGTGTATGGGTAGGAGTAGGGATGTGTGTGTGTGGGTTGGGGGGGGTTTGAAGAGATGAGATGTTTTTTTTGGAGAGGGGCACTGAATGCTAGCTGTTTCAGGTGAGAGGGCTGACCCAGTTTCACAGAGCGGGAGAGAGAGGGAGGGTGGGAGGGAGGGAGATAGAGAGCGCAAAGGAGAAGAGAAGGACAGTGAGAAAGAAAGGGAGGTGTAAGGCCAGAGAGAGGGAGCGAGAGAGAGAGAGGGAGAGAGAGAGAGAGAGAGAGAAGGCAGGGCCCTGGCCGCACCCTGTGACAACTGTATCCATCCGCCCCAGTGTTCACTTTACACTCCCATTCATCAAACCCTGGAGCTGCCTAGCCTACCATGCTGCATGTCATCCTAAATTAAGAGGTGTCTTCGGTTCACCTGGTCTCCTCCACACCCCATGGCCTCATTTCCATAGTCACCCGAATACATAACAAAGAAATTCCTCAATGTGTGAACATGACAGAATCTATTGACAACACTTAAGTGCACACTTTGATGTCCATGAATCGTAGTGACGCCACAAGAGTAAACGATACATGTTAATGTCACATCAACAAGAGTGATTTTTTAAATAGATTTTCACGGGACATTATGACGTATAAACAGTATGCAGTACAGCTACGCTATGGGCTGGGCTTGCCATCCGAAAACCTCTGGTCCATTCACATCATTTCATGTTATGTCTGGGTTGAGTCCTCAGGTAGGAAATTACTCATGTCATCATCAGACAACATGATCAAACCGTGAACAGGGCAAGGAACAGGTAACGGGTGAATGATAACACATTAGGTCTATATCCAAGCAGATTACACGTCACATTCAAGCATTAGTTATTAGGTAAATCAGATACACATATGGGGGGGGGGGGGGGGGGTCAACATTATTCAGACAGGACAGTGAACAGTTGGACAGGAAATGAGTGGGACAGAGAGACGGGGGAGGATCGGGAAATGACCCAGGTCGGGAATTGAACCCAGGTCGACCTTCATAGCAGTTCAGTGCCCAACCAACTAAGCCACGGCTGGGCCACACATTTCAAACTTTAACTTTAAGTCCATTCTTGCCATCAGTAAATGTTTCTGAAATCGACCATTT
>NC_085870.1:13791199-13796199 GCF_034702125.1 Engraulis encrasicolus
AGGGAGGAGAGGATGTGAGGGAGAGAGAGGGGGCAGCATCAGGTCTTGGCTCATAAAACCTCACGCAGCTCTTATATATGAGGCCGCCATGCAGGCTGCGCCGAGGCCTCGTCTGAAAGATGACCTCTCCTCTACCTCCGAGGTAATTAAAAACCGCCTGTTTATAGTTTTAAATGGTTGGCTCTGAGGGTGAATTATTCCTGTGGTGTTTGCCTCTATAAGGCTACAAGGCCGTGAGGCTTACTAGGGCTCCATGTTAACAGCGTGTTACAAAAGACTAACGCTGAGTGGACAGCATCCGCGCTATTTTACACTCAACTTCTCCGCGTAAGTTATCGCAGTGCCTCTGTGAATACCTAGACAAACTGAGGGATTAGTTATACCAACGCTGTCGAGTCCAGCACAGGGATCAGTAATGTCCACACGTGCATGGACCTCTTCTGTTGTGTAGCGCTGCTGCTGCTGCTGGGTCAGACTGTTGTTAGTTCTCAGAGTGTAATTTTAGTTTCCCACCAAGCCAAGGTTTTGGTCAGCTCAGAGAAAGTGTTGCAATACCCTGCTGCAGCGGAAACTGAGTTGCTATCAACACTATCTTACGTTACACACACCACGCAGAGGCAAGATGTCCCATCTACACTTCATTCAAACTGTGTTCAGGGTGTCTTTCGATTTGTTTTCATACTGTTTGGTAATCATTGTCATTGCTTTTATGGATGTCGGTTCAGTTGACTTTGTGCACTGCCTTTTAAATGATACTGTATACAGGCAAGTATCTTCAGCACATCTAACACATTCACAGAGAGAAATGTACCTTAGAATCATTGGGCAATATTTTGAGTAAACATGTCATTTTACACAGAAAGTGTTGCAAAATGGTACAGACAGTGTCAAGTTTGAACGTGGACTTGAAAGGCCTGCCTGTAGCTGTATGTTTCTTTTATGATTTAGGTAGTGCCTCCGCAATACCACCCCCATCAGTTTAATGTAAGCTCTTACTCTGTGTATAAATAGGTTCAACATTGGTGTTTATTAAGTTATTTTTACATTACTCAATAATATACTTTTATACTTTGCTTTGTGGTCCGTGAATTCAGTTGAGAATGTAAGTTTTCTATGTGTGTGAGGTACAGTAGATGTCAGCAGGGCTCTAAATTAACTTTTTTCACCACCAGCCATGATAGATGTTAATCTCACTAGCCAAGCATACACTCACTCATGGGTCAGAGTGGCTAGTAAGTTGGTCTTTTCTAACAGTCAAACTGAAATTTCACCAGCATTTGGCGGGTTGGCTAGTGTTAATTTAGAGCTCTGGATGTCAGTCACAGGAATGCTTTCCATCAGCTCCTGCTTCAGTAGGCCTACTTGGACTATTGTGACTGAAAGACAAACCTTCAACCATCAATTGAGATGGACCACCGTGTATCGGGTACTCAGTTCAACCTTCCTCATGATATTTCTTGGGCATGTGCTGCTACTGACTTAGCTAATCGCCTGTCTCTTCACTGACTTGGTCGCAGCACAGGGCCGAACCATGTGGTGAGCATAAAGCTAGTTTCATGCTTTCAGTCCCAAATCCAGAGCTAAGCTTGAATTTTTCTTGTCTGATTACACAGGAAATGAAGGTATAAGGTTCGGCTTGGCATTACGAAATAGCACAGCAATGTGACGACTGCAATGTTATTACCAAGTGAGCATTTCATTAGCTAACAGCTAACAAAGCTGTTTGCTCAGCTAATTAGCCCGTCAGTCTGTATGGTAACCGTATAATATTAACAATTATGTCAACATTAATATAACCACCAGCCTGGATAGGATAGCTTCATGAGCCTTAAATGGTGTTTTGATTTCATCCTATTCAAGTGACGTAATTGTATTCATGTAAGGTGGTGTAGAGTAGTGCCAAACATTGCATATGTTAAGATAGGCCTACAGCTGTGGATGAAATGAGTACCACTGCAGTGAGTGTGGTGAGAAGGAGACATGGGTAGCACTTCACAATAACCCTCCGCTATGAATAGTTAATAAATAGTTAACTAATAGTTAACTAATGATTTACTGTACATTTGTAGTTACATACTAAACACTTACAAAGTCATTAACATACATGTATTAGTCATTACATAATCATTAATAGAACATAATAACTTATAGAACATAATAAGTTACGGAATGTATTATTAAAAATACTATTAATTTATTAAAATATTAACTTTTTAAAACACTTATAAACCATTAACTAATTTTAATTAATATATTACAACTAGGCCTATACATGTACAGTAAACCATTAGTTAACTATTTATTAACTATTTGTGAACTATGTGAAGTGCTACCCACACATGTTTAATAATGGATTATCAAATCACTGTGAGGTTTCCAAAGCTTCTCTACCAATCGTCTCTACCAACATCACTGCAACATCAGAAATTCCGACATGAAACAACATTGGCTTGGAAATAGGCATGAAATTACTGAATAAAGCCATACTGTGTAATATTTCAAGTTGCCTAAACAAGTTTGTTGTTTCAGTCAAAAGTATTGCTTAATCAATTAGTAATCACCACATCAAAAAACTAGTGTACTTGTTACGTAGTCATTTACCATATAGGCCTATATATTTTTAAAGCACTATTGGGAAACTCAGACTCCCATTGTCATTGGGACACAGCACTCCACAGTACATAAGTGAACACTGCACACTGAACACAACGAAATTGCATTTATGCCTCACCCGTGCAGGCCCAAAGATTGCCATGACCCGCCAGGTTAGTGGGGGGAGTAATTAGCCAGTTCTCTCCCCCATCTTCCTCCATGACTGAGGTACCCTGAGCATGGTACTGTCCCACCGCACCTCTCCCTTGAGGAGCCATTGGGGGATACCCCCTTGTATGGGTGAGGCATCACTTCGCTTTCGGTTTCATAGAAAAAACATAGAAAGCGTTTATGACACATTCACAATTTAAACAGAAGACGGGTATATTTGCGTGAAATTGCATATAAAATGCATATATGTTTGACCCTGAAAAATATAGAATTAAAAACTATAAACATTACATGAAGCACACAAAGAAAGTAGTTGAATCATATTATCTGTGCCATGTGCATTTTGTACTTTATTCATACAAGTTTTACCAAATCATTTTGTATGAGAAAACACCAAAAGGAGCCACTTTCAGGAGTAAATCATATATATATATGTATACTCTATACTGTATTTAGAATACTTATTGTACAAGGGGTTACTACTTATTCCTATAAGTTTTTCCCTGTTTTTTCTCTATAGGACAACAGGAGAAAATATTAAATCAAATCTACATGTTGACTCACCACTATTTTTGTACTGTATAGTTTGCTGTTGAACAGTGAATGAAATAACTCCACACATTGGGCGAAAGGCTCTGAAACGTCATTACAGGGATAAAGTCCAATACGGTGTAAATGCAAAGTATGTGGATGGGAAAGACACATTTAGTCATGTCATGTGCAGTCAAAAAAGCACCGTTGGCACCAGATGTAAGCAGTCCAACTGAGTTTCGCCAGTAGCTCTGCAGTGTAACAGCACTTATGCCTCTGCGCACACACACACACACACACACACACACACACACACACACACACACACACACACACTAGGCATGGGCATGGCTAGGCATGAAGCGGGCACCCGCATGCCATCACAGCACCAGGCCCTCTGTGGCGCCTCTGCATGCCGGTGTAATAGAGCGTCTCTCTCTCTCTCTCTTTCTCTCTCTCTCTCTCTCTCTCTCTCTCTCTCTCTCTCTCTCTCTCTCTCTCTCTCTCTCTCTCTCTCTCTCTGGCTTTTCGCTTGCTCGCTCTTCATCTCTTTCATTCTCCTTTCTCTCTCCCTCTGTTTTCCCTGTTTTCACTCTATTTACCATTCTCTTTTTTCGCTCTCATATCTCTTTATTGCTTGTCCTCTCTGTGTGTTTCTCTCCCTCTCATTCTCTCTCTCTCCCTCCCTCCCTCCCTCTCTCTACCCCTTTTCCCCTCCTCTACCACACTCGGTACTGCTGGCAGATGACAGTATTATTTTTGGGAGGACAGCCCCTGCACCACCCATCCCAACGCCCTCAACCCCCCCTCCCCTCCTCCCACTCCCTCTGCCCGAGGGGCCCCATTGAAGTCCAGCCGTGCCGGGGTGGACGTTTCAATGCTCCGGGAGCACGGCCAAAGCAGCACCACAGAGAAAGCCCAGCGGTGGCCAGCACTGGCAGACGCCAGGCCCAAACAGTGGGGGCTGCTAATGCGGTGTTATTCTCCGGCGCTTCGGCTGTACATGGGTCTGTTTCACTGCCTGCCTGCCTGCCTGCCTGCCTGCCTCTGTGTCTGCCTGCCTGCCTGCATGGTGTCTGCCTGCCTAACTGCCTGTATGTGTGTCTATCTGTCTGCCTGCCTGCCGGCCTGCCTGCCTAACTGCCTGTCTGTGTGTCTATCTGTCTGCCTGCCTATCTGTCTTGCCTGCCAGCCTGTTTGTCTGTCTGCCTACCTATCTGCCTGCCTGCCTGCCTGCCTGCCTGCCTGCCTGCCTGCCAGCCTAACTGTCTGTCTGTGTGTCTGTACACCGACCTATATGCTTGCTGGCATGCCTGCCTACCTGCCTGCCTGCCTGCCTGCCTGCCAGCCTTACTGTCTGTCTGTGTGTCTGTACACCGACCTATATGCTTGCTGGCATGCCACCATGTCTGCCTACCTATCTGCCTGCCTCGGTGGCTCCTCCTGGGACTGTTACATGCCACAGTGTTCCCCAAACCTTTCCATCATACCATGAGTACCCACCCCACCCCCC
This sequence comes from Engraulis encrasicolus, assembly GCF_034702125.1. Taxonomy (NCBI): domain Eukaryota; kingdom Metazoa; phylum Chordata; class Actinopteri; order Clupeiformes; family Engraulidae; genus Engraulis; species Engraulis encrasicolus. Next base: position 13,796,007 of record NC_085870.1, read on the forward strand.
AGTCATGCCCTATATCTTTTTCTCTTTCCTCATGTGATCCTCACGCTCCATACAGTACATTTGGACATTTTTCCTCGTCGCCCCTGACGTGTGCGTGCCCAAGTGCCCCTAGTGGCAGGCGTACTCCTGGTTTGGAACCACTGCCATGCCGGGACCAGGCCAGCTGCCCAGGCCATGCTGGCCCTCAGGCTGG
>NC_085870.1:13801199-13826199 GCF_034702125.1 Engraulis encrasicolus
AGAACCCTCTGCTTGGCCATAATTACATTGGGGCCATGTTAGGGGCAAGACAAGTCAGCACAGCACAGCAGTGTCCATCCATAGCAAAGAGAAGAAATGTCCAGCCAAACAAAACCAGCCATCCGCTCCACTCCCTCAACAACCCCCCCCAACGCCACGCCAAGGCTTACGCGCTGTGGCTACAAGTACGCATAGATGTAACTGACAACAGCCGGGCGAGATGAGGGGTGGAGGTTAGCCCAATGAGGATGGCCAGGTCTGGTCCAGAGCATCAGGGGTTAGGGGAGGTCCTGGGCCCTCAGTGGATTCTCAGTTATGGTGATCACGATCAATCATCATGATGACGTAGGAGGTGATGGTGGTGGGGCTGTTGGTGTTGGTATCAGTACTGTTGGGTGAGTATCGGGAGCGGTTCAAGTGGTTTTTAAGCTGCTCTCCCTCCACCCCTCCTCCCCGCTTCCTTCCGGGGCCCCCCGGGCGCCCCCGGCCTCCCTCCCCGGCTCCTCAGTGGGGCTCGGCCCATGCCGGCGAGCGTCCGGAGTGGGAGTGGTGCGGGTGGCTGAAGCTGGGGTGGATGGGCGTGGGCGTGGGCAGCATGTGTCCCGAGTGGCTGAAGGGGGGCAGGTGGCCCATGTGCGTCATGTGGCCCAGGCCGCCGGCGCCGCCAAACGGCGAGCTCTTGTCCTGCATGCACTTGGAAAGCTCGTCGAAGCCGTCGCCCGCCCGCTTGCCGCGCTTGCTCTTGCTGGACATCTTGCGGTTGCGCGTCTGGATGCCTTCCTTCTTCATGGTCAGTGGCCTGTTCACCTGTAGAGAAACGGAGAGGCGATGGTTAGCACTGTGGGTGTAGGTAGCCGTTTCAGCGGTTTCAAGGTGATCTGTGGTGCGTGCTGCGTTAGCGTGTATCAACACTGCAACACTGACTCCACAGTTTCATTTGTTGTGATATTGCAACCCACTTAGGTGTAAGTCCCTCTTAGATTTCTAGACACACATAGACAAATATAGCATTGCTGAAAATGTTAAGTCAACAAAGCACACATCGAGTGATGGGTTTTGATGCGAAGATTGCGTGTAGTCTACTAAGATAAAGAATTGTACACTTCACCATCGTTCTGTGAGCATCCATACTATGAGAAACATAAAAGGATGGCACTCATCCATGTTTCTTAATGCTTTGAGTAATGCAACAAGTTATACTCACAAAAATGCACACATACTTACATAGTTTCATGAGTCATACACTGAATTGCAGTACTTAGTACACAAACGGAATAATATGAAAGAATGGGAAAGTTCACAATTGAGGAACTGAAAGGCCAAAGTCATTTTCTGAAGGTTTCTCACACTCATTCTATTATTTCAGTTAGTCATCACTGGGTTCTAACGTTGGGAAATGCCCTTCCGAAGTGAAGCTGTGTTAACTAGACCTGCTGGTAGCAGTATGCTGGTTAAGTGGGTTTCTCAAACGGTCCCACTTGTTGATCCGTGACTGTATGGTGCTGCAGTCTGCGCATATGGCGACTTGGCAAGGTATCTATGTTTATTGGCATGGTTTTAAAATGTTACACTATTGTTCCAGTGGCTCTCATTTAAAAACATTGCTCATTCCGTAAACATAGCGATGGAAGCCACGCTGCACATGAAAAGGCTAGTTTCAGACGACATTGAATTGGTATAACTGACGCCGGTGCTTGAATGGCAGTCCCACCCTCCAGCCCCTCTTGGGGATAACGCCCCCCATTGAAAAGGCGCACGAGAAATAAAAGGCAAAACGGCCAACTGGTTCTGCTTGACAGGGAAAGCCGGCTTTGCGTCCCCAATCTCTGCCTTCTCCTAAATCGATAGAAATGTCCGCCCACTTGACCACCTCGCATTCAGTCATAGTTTTTTCCCCCAACGTGTGATTTGGCCACTTACGTTGTGCAGTTTAAAGTAGAGGCCGCAGGCGTTGCACACAGGGTCACCGTTCCCATTACGCCTCCACAGTGTAGTAGTCGTTGTCTGGCAGTTAGCGCAGCAGGTGCCAGCTCGTCGTGCTGCGGACTGTGGAGGAGAGAAGGAGAGAGAGAGAGAGCATATCATTTTAGTGCCGAGTTGAAAATTGTAAAACTGTCTAGAGAAACTACTTTTCATTATTTACAGGCTGTGGCATTAATGAGGACCTGTTATTGAGTAGAACACCATAGCGTCTTTTTGCATTTTTAATGCGTTAATTCTAACGATGTTTAAGTGCTTCTAGGCAGCATCAGTTGCCAAAGCATTTCCCCAGCGCGATAGAGAAAAGTGTGTCTGAGGCAATTATACTAATGAATAAATTATTAAATTTGGGGTTCAGGCTGAGGCTCGCAATCTGGCTGATATTGAGCAGCACAGCTGGAGGAGGCTCCATTCCCCGGCTGAAATTGATAAAGATCTTATGGCGTAGCTGGGGTGACAAATATTATGACTTTCTGTTGCTATGTGTACTCTAGACCAGACAGCATTTCAAAACGCTCCTCAAATAACATCAAAGCCAGCGCCAGTTAGACACATGAAATTGCTTACAGGGAGTCGCCTCTGTATTGAACTAATTGAATATATTCCGTGCATTTATACAAGCTTAATTCAATTTTCCAATTTGCGCATGATTGCAAAAGCTGCGTCTAGTAAAATCCGTTGTGTCCTCCCCGTACCAGTTATTGCTGCCATACACCATTAGCTTTGTCAGATAGCCTACATCGTTAATCTATCCCTCTTTGCTTGCCTAGTTTTTCCTTGATCAACAGAATCAAGTGTGTTGGGGGAGGGGCGTCTGTGGGACCTGGTTGTCGTATTTCTGTTCGCTTTGTGTCCATTGCGGATCAATTTTTCACACATAATGAGAAACACTGATAGGCATACAATGCAATTCCCCTACAGCTAACTGTGAAGAAACTGCGCCTTGGCTTGATATATAGTCTAAATCATTCTTATCAATGAAAAGTGCGTTTCTTTAGCGAGGAAAAAACATGCCGCCCCTTCTTTAAACATTTAAACAAAAAAAGAAGACTAAAACAAAAAAAAACACGCACATTCCGATGCTCAAGCTCAGTGCCAACCGACCATGACAAACAGAGAGCAAGAGCATAAATCCATTTATTTTCCAATCCCTACCACCACCATCCCCGCCCTTTGCCTTCTCCCTTCACACATAACTGGGTCTACAGTGTTGTGATAATCGCTTTACAGTATATGTCAGAGTCTGGCCTGCCGGGACCGTACAAAATTCAGCAGGGTTTGTTGAAGACGGAAACACCCGGCAGCCTAGCTTCCTTATCGTCCCCAGGCAGATATCCGGATAGGAAACAACTGGATGGCCTTTGAACAGAACTCTGAAAACACTTCAGCTGAAAAGGCAAAGCTGTGGCCTCAGACTCCATGGAAAAATATAATGGACTTTTTGCCGGGAGAGTACAGCACAACAGAGCGCACTGCAAAATCCAAAATAAATGTGTAAAATGTAGGGCTATTTTGAACGTATAATAATAATAATAATAATAATAATAATAATAATAATAATAATAATTTGCTTAATTCAGCTCTCGCTTAAATTTAACGCCTTCGTCATCCATGCTCAATGCGCTTTCCAATCAGTCCCATTTATCCCCATCCTTTGTATCGCAACGAGAAAATAAGACGTCTCTTGTGACTCTTTGCGCGGGTAATTCACACTTGAAGGTCACTGAGCGAGCGCAAATGAAATTATGACATGATGGACTAATGCTGTTCCACTCCATTAAATAATTTGTCGCCAGCACAGTCCCTGCGATCATCTGACGCAGTGCGTTAAGGCGATGAACCCAGACTAAACGGACGTGACAGAGAGCAGGACAGCCCGTCTGCAGTGATTACAGGTGCCATGACATCTTAACGCGCCGCAAAAGGAGAAAAAATACTCACGGTCTGATTGGAAGATTAAAAAAAGGTATAAAAATACATCTCAAGCTATATCTATTCTGTAATATTTTACCATCCTGTTGAAAGAGACGGCATTCTGAAGCCAACTAATATTTAGATCTTGGAGGACTCAGAGCTCCACATGCCCTCTGGTTATAATCATGCTCCTGTACTGTTACAAAGAGAGGGAATTTTATTTTTATCTACGGTAGGTTCCTTAAATATTGACTCATGTGCACCTCTGTCCTTTTCCTTTGGTGATCTAATCAGGTTGCTGATCAGGCAAACATTTGGCTTGTCAAACATCTGATTAAATACACTAGAGCAATACAGAATGTAGAAATGTGGAAATACAACATTCGAGTTCAGAACAAAAAATAATCAGCAATACAAGAAAAATGTTGAGGGTTGTCTTGTGTTTTTATAATATTCAACCATAGAAGTGCTGCCTGTATTTATGAAGCATGGCTGCCTATGGCCAGATTTTTAATACACATCCATAAAAATGTTGTTCATTAAAATCAATATGGGCATTGGTATCAGTGACAGTATCCGAAGTAGCTGCAATAATGATAGCAGTAACAATGGCAATAGTAGCAGTATTGTATCAGGCCGTGTTGGGGATCGCCGGGGGGTGAAGGTGACAAACAATTCCCGGAAGATCATAGGGAAAATATAACTTTCCTGGAATTGTGCTGGCGGCCACAGCTTTGTGCTCCCAGTTAGCCCCCCTTTCTCGCAAGGCATACTTCAAGTGGTGTGTGGTGCTCTGGTGTGGTGTGGTGTGGTGTGGTGCGGTCAGTGCTGTGTGGTGTGGGGAGGTGAGGGCTGCAGAATGGTGTGGTGCAGGGCTGTACTGGACTGGTAATATGGCACACACGGCATTTCCCAGAGGGCCGACAATCCTCAGGGGCCAATGTTGCTCGTTTTTTCAGTGTTTTCTTAAGAGACATTTTAGACGAGGCCTCGCAAAAGGGCCTTTTTTTGGTCCCATTCCAGGCCTGGTGTTGTGTGGTATGGTGTGAGGGGTTTTCAAGGCAGTTGGGTTTTTTTGTGGGTGTTCCAATTGGTAAGCCGTTTTTGAGATGGACGAGGGTGATGCTTTGTAGATGTATTTCATTCATTATGTCTTCTGATTACGCTTGTTATGTCTTCTGATTCTGATTACAAAGCGCATCACATATCAACACCAGTATGACCCTCCGATGACAACCGAACTAACAGTCCAAACATGGCAGGTAAAAGGGGAAAAAAAGCTGAACTGAAAACTAAAATAAAAGAAAACTAAGGACTTAAGTCAAGGTGTTGGTTTACATCAGGGATGTCAAACTCAGGCACGGGGGCCAAATTTGGCCCGCGGAGCCATTTTATATGGCCCGCGAGATCATTTCAAATGTGTATTACAGGTGGCCCTCATACACCACAACTGTGTAGTTTATTAAGAGTTGAACATGAAAATGCTTATATCACAGGAATATGAGTGGGCCCAGGCCATTGCAGCTCACACTCAAATTCAACAGAATATGTGCAGGCACATTTGAACTATTTGGTTGAATTTAAACATGAGCAATTTTAGTCCATTTTTGTTACAAAAAATATACATATTGAGTTTGGCCCGCGACTTCGCTCCAGCTTTTGATTTTGGCCCTCTGTCGATTTGAGTTTGACACCCCTGGTTTACATGTTGCTGTGGTACTCACCAGTCTGCGCTTGGGCTTGATGAGGGGCCGGTTCTGGCCGTTCATCTTGTGGTAGAGGCCGCAGGCGTTGCACAGGTAGTGGCCCGTCCCATCCCTCCGCCACAGGGGCGTGGACGTGGCTCCGCAGTTCACACACTCGCGGCCCTCTGTGCAGAATTCAGGGGTGGGAAAAACAAACAAAAATTTATATAATTAAGGCGTCTGCACAGGCACCCTTCTCCCCCCTTACTCCAGCAAGGTACACTGCAAACAAACAAACATGCGCTGAAGTCCTTTCGTACAACAACATTAAAAAAAAACCACTGGTCTTGACTATTAAGACCATAGAGATAAGGTGGTAGAAATGAGAGCCCACTGTCTGCCACTGCAATACATTTTCATGGAGGGGGGGATACAATAATATGGGGGGATACAATATGGCACAAAACACCTCCACCATCAGCAACCCATGGAGAGGGGGTTCAATGGGGACAGTGTCCATCAGCAGCTCATTGAATCCCAGTCAGTAATTCAGACTGGCTGGCCTGCGAGAAGAGGAGGAGAGGTGGGGGAGAGGGCTGTCGTTGACACAGACACCTCTGCGTAAGCTGAGACACGCAGGAAGTCAAAGGAGCAGCAAGAATGTGTTGAGTGCACAAGGTGTCCATTTAGAAAAAGCATTACATAATTTATCAGATTAGCAGTGTGTCACTGTTTGCACTAGTAGAAAGTTTATGGACATGCCGAGACGCTCTGAGATACTTTGACAGATCTGTCAGTGTGGATGTGGCTGTCTGTTGGGGGGTGAGGAGGAGATCTACTTCCCATATCAAGTTTTTTTTTTTTTTTTTTTAGATGCCATCTCCTTGAGAATTTTTGTGTTACGTTTCACAGACACGGGCTGTTTAAGTGTACATGCAGATTCACTTGTCTTTTTTTCTGCTTGTTTGGTCGGAATTTTCCACACTTTGAAGTGTCTGTATACTCACTGGCCTGAGTTTGAGACTGGGCCGCAGCTCTAGCTTTTCCTGGCTGGAGAGAGACATACACACACAGCTAACCAGGCGAAGCACCTTCCCTCACCTCCTTATACATCATCCTTGTTCCAAAAACTTGGACATTAACCCTGAAACACGCCAGACAGGCCAAAGATGTTACCCCCCTCCCTCCCTCAACATTTTCCTATTATTCATATTCTAATGTCAGCGACACCCAGTCCACTCCCTCCCAAGGCCAAGAAAGGCATCTGATGTGGACAAAGGAGTCGCTCCTTTTGAAGTGTTTGTTGTTAGTAAAACAGCCATTTTGCCGTTTGAGTTGTTACACCAGTCAAGCAGAAGGTAATGGTATCAGGGCAAGGTTATGCTACACACTGATGGAGGAGAATGCAGTTGCTAAAACAATGGCCTGCGCTCAGGGGCTGGTGGCTAAACATAGGAGGGCAATGGCAAACACAGAGGTATCAGTAGATGTGAGAAAGGGAATTTAAACTAGTAATTGTAACCATAATGTATGCAGCAGCCTTGTTTTGTTTGCTGTTTGAGGTACTGGGTAAGGTATTGAATGACTAAGGCTGAGTGCTCAACTGCCAAGAAGTAAAAGGATTATGGCATTATACCCATTTAACAGCAATTACAGCAGAGGTTGTTTGTATGTTTAACAAAACAATATGCTACACATGTTGTGCGTAAAATTGCGCAGCAAAGGAATGGGGATAATGGGCAGCACAATGGTGCAGGCAGACTATAGCTAAAATAGTATGACAAATTACTGATGTGAACATTGTAGCTGCCTTTATGCCAGTCAACATCATCATGGTATTATTTTCCCTGGAAAACCACGCTCTGTAACCAAACAGCCTAGTCCACACTTAAAAATACAAACAGCGGGACCCTGTCGCCTGTGACGGCGTGTCCCGCCGAATCTTTGTTAGTGTTGGGGCTACGGGTGGGCGGGGTGGACGTCGTGATTTGTTCACCCAGAGGTATACAGGATATGGCAGGAGCCAGAGCGTCGTGACTCCTGCATTTTTAAAAGCGTAATATGGCCTCATTTTAAAGGAAAACAAGACACAAGGCAAAGCTAAGCAACGGCCAGTTGGAGTTAAAGTGAAACCTTGCCATTCGGCCAAAATAGATTTTAGAGGTAACTGTTTAAAGCTAATAATAAATGTGTGGCTTGGGCAAAATACAACCCATTGATTGAATTGAATTGTAGCCTATTTCGCAATAAATTCTATTATAGTTATTAAGTTGTTTTCCCCCATTTTTCCTGGAATAGGCTACTGTCTTTGTTTTATGTAGTTTATGGCTGTTTGACAGTTGTCAACACGCATTGTTCAGAGAAGTGTAGAATGGGCGAGATAAATTGCTTGAAAATATTTGCAGTAGTAATCAGTGACCCTGATAACACCACTTAAGCAGGTTATCCCTTTAGAGCTGAAGGTGTTTACAAGTGACCGATCTGATCCTACTGATAAGAACTGTCCAGACATGTTGAGAACAGAAAAAAATGGCCAGAGAACAATAGCGCACCCCTGACAGGGCCATATTGTAAAATACGGTCTGCTTTAGGAAAAATAGCTTAACAACTCAGCAGCCCATTGAAATAGGCTACGTTAGCCTACAGGGGAACAACGAACTGGAGTTATGTGAGAACTTATGGCCATATATTTGCACTTTAGTGGAAGTAAAAGTGCATTTCAAGGTTGTGAAACTCACCTGAGCTCGATCGGGGTTTGCTTTTACATTTTGGCGTAAAACTGGATGCTGATCCGCCGAGGAGGCTACCAGGGTGGAATAGGCTGCTGCCGTAGTCGTGTGGCGTTGGGAGAGGGTAGGCAGGGTATGTTGGGATGGGGTGATGAGTTGAGGGAGTTTGGGCACCCATGCCCAGGCTGCTGCGGAGTGGACTGCAGCCCTCCATTTTCATGCCATCTGTCAGGGACACTTGGTACTTGAGGGACTCCTTCTCATCCATCCTTGTCGCGGTGGAGGTGGGAGAGGAAGGGCCCGGGTCTGGTGACACGTCTTTCGGCGGTGTTGGGGGGAAACTGTAGAGATGGTGCGGGCTGGAGTGGGACGCAGATGTGAGGGATGATACTGGAGCGGTGCTGGAGTTGCTGCTGCAAGAGTAGCCGGCGCTAGCAGGGTGCAGTCCGGGTTTGCTGAAGTGGCTGACCGCCCATGCGTTGTGGTGATGGGCAGCGGAGAAAGCTGCCTTGCCACTGTCCAGCCACGAAATACCCGGACTGTGGATAAGGTGTGGTCGGCAGACTTGACTTCCAGTGAGACGAGCTAAAACGGCAAATTAAAGAAGTGTCACTCATCCGTCACCAGTCAACAATAGCCCAACACCAAGCAAAACGACAACAATATCAATGACAGTTTCACAAGATAAAACTCTCCCACCTGTTGATTGACTCTCCACACAGTATAAACTCGACATTGAGTGGACTAGGTTTGATTTCTCCAAGACTATGGGTTATGTAACGACTCGATGGAGTTGCGCATCAGTCTACCGACTATTTTCCCACAACTATTAGCTTTTCTTTAAACCCTTAGCAGCATCTTCATCGCAGTCAGCCTCTACAGAATATCTCAAATTAATTTGAACCACGCCAAATACCTTTGTTTCTTCACTCTCTGGGTTAAAACAAAAGCCCCACGCACAAAGAACGGCCGATAGAAATGTAGGCTACAGATCCGAAAAAGAAGCATGTGTACGCGCCAGCTAGTAGCTCTGTTGCGCTTAACAACTTGGACAAACGTTATCTGAAATTTTCGTTTGATTTTGTATCCGGGAAGTCTCTCTCTCCCCCTCTCTCTCACACACTCGCCCTCTTGCTCTCTACGGCGCACTCTCTCCAGCACACACTCACTCACACACACACACCCCAACACCAGCTGAGAGGGAATAAATGACATGCACTTCCCTTTCCTCCCCATGTCATTTGCTAGATTTTCTCCCTCTTTCTTCGCATCTGTGTTATTTTGCATACTGCGGTGACAGCCATGACACCTAATAATAATGCAATGGTCAGCTATTGTTGAAATCCCATCGGGTTTCTATGAACGACAAACGGCCTAAAATCCCAACGACACGGCTCGGTTATCTAGGCCTGTGCAAGAGGCTCTGGCACAGGCTTGCGTCCTTCTATGAAAGAAGGCGTTTTAAGTAGCTGAGGCCTATACCGCAACTGGACAGTTTCTGTATGTGCAGGCCGCAGCCCTTCATGTTTGACCTCAACAAACATTGGTAGCATTTTAAATATTCCTATTAATAACCCAGCACGAGAGGCATTAACAACATAAACATGTCACCTCATTCCAAACAAAATATGATCCCTAAATCAACCTCAAACGCCTACTGTATATCAAAGTGCAGTCGGCCTACATGGCGAAGCAACAGTGACAATCATGTTTAAAAGATATAAACGTAAAAAAAAACATTAGTCATAGGGCCTACAACAACAAATAACAGATTTTTCAAAATACACATCTATGCCAGAGAGAGTGCGCCTTCAGGAAGACTAGAATGTAAAATAGCGTATGATGGTTATTTACACACTGCAGAAGTTTTACTCACCGTGTGCCTGGCCGTATGATACTCGAGCCCTGGAGTTTGGGTAGTAGGGGTTGCCCTGCGAGTCCAAATGATTCAAGAACACGTCCACTTCGTCCGGGGGGAGAAGGGGCGCCATGGGCTCCATGTAGTTATGAGTCAGACCGTGGTGATGGCTGTCTGGGTGCTGACCGTTGAGTACCGCATGATGATGCGCCATCCACCGAGACTGATCTGCGGCGACCTCCATCTCTTTATCGTCCGTGTAATAGCAAGAACTTTGGTGGCGTTCCGTTGTAAAAGTAACGCCGTCCGTTGGGCTCGGCTCGTTCGGAAAGTGAAACAAGTCTGGGTATGTCCGGTGGGTATGGAGCAAAGGCAGTTCTAAGTTAGGCTATGGCAATAATAATGCGACTTCTACAGTTCCTTTTGCCTTGGTGTTTGCGGAGGTCCTCACGCTGTCCTCTCATCCGATGTTATCGCGACCTACAAAACAAATAACAAAAAGCAACACTGATTATCACAACTCAGAAAAAAGCAGAGAATGACGCCACATAGCCTACATATAGGCAATTATTTTGCAACGTAATGCAGAGTCTTTCCAAAACATGTTCAGCTAGACACTGAAGTCTATTGATACGCAGTTCACACGCAAACCACGGTGAACTGACAACTAAGGTTAAACAACAAGTACGCTGCACAAAGTCGCTCTGTTCAATGTAATGGATTGTTAAAAAATAATAAAAAAATAAACATAAATTATGCTGAATCAAATTGCAGTAAGCTTTCAACACTCCGTACTTACAGCGCACAGAAACACTTCAGCAATAGTTTCCTCATCGTAATTTGGTCCGATAATAGTCCGTATGGAAAACTGCTAATCCCCCTCCTTTTCAACAGGCGAAATAATTATCTTCCGAAGAAACTTTAAGCAACTATATTCTTAAAGTAATCTGCTCTTTCAGGACTAGTGATCTCAGTGGCTGCGTATATGGCAGTCGGCTCATTAATGAATTGTGCTTGTACACTGTCGGAACTGGCGCCAGTTAATTCCATATCATGCCCGTGAGGGCGGAGCGCACCCTCCAGCGGACCAATAGCGTTACGCGCACGCTCCAATTGGCTCATATAGCTGCGCACCGCTGTCCACTGAAGCCATCGGCCTATGATGGTGACCCGCCGAACGCACAGAGACACATTAATCAACAAGACAATTTATTGAGATCTTACACTGTAGGCCTATGCAGAGCTTCACCCTATCCAGAACACAATGTCTTATTTTATTTTACGCATAGAAAATAAGCCAGAGCCCGAGGATAAGTGAAACGCAGCATTGAAAAGGTGAATGAATTGCGGTGACAATGGACGGCCTGCGTTAGAAAATGGGTTAATCCGAGAGACAAACTAAACGAGAGTGTAAAAGGGCATGTTTGTGTTTTCAGCATTCATCTCAGTCTTCACTTAACACGCCTGAAAGAATTCCAAGAAAATGCAATGCATCTGAAGAATTACATTTTTATTCTGCCAGACAGGCCTATACGTCCACCTAGTCTTGTAAAAGTTATTAAACATCCACATGATTAAAACTCATTGACAACACAAAATAACAACATTAGAATTAATAGTCCAACGCCGAGTCTGTAATAGACGTGTTTAGGACAAGTAAAACGGCAAGTGTCAATTTTCACATCAAGCTGTTATACAAACAAACACGGCTCTCGACACCTCGGGCATTTGCAGGGGCGGAGAGTTTTATGGCTCCTAAAGTGGGATCAATTGTTTCGCGACTGTAATTGTTTTAAATTAGAAGTCACGAAATTCTTCTTGTGCAAACATGGCTTTTGTATGGGTTGTCCGAACGATCAAACACCGCTTTACATATTAATGGTGGCCCTACTCGCTTGGCGGCGCAGACATGTGGCAAGTACGGCTGTGATTGCCAAGTGGGAGCCATTAGCGGGACTTTGTTAATTCTTGTTCACAATTATCCCACAGCAAAAACAAGCAGAGCTGCCCACCCCAGGCAGAAAGACAGAGCGTCGCCGATCGGCCTCCAGATAATGCAAGGAGCCACGCAAACGCCACGAAGATCTGACCACTGTCTGCCCTCATTTAAATGAGCCATAGATAGGTAATTTACACAATGTAGGCTATAAATTAGGGAGCCTTTGACACGCTCAACAGGCATTAGATGGGAGGAATTTTCACATAGGCCAAGGTTAGCAGCCTTCAGAATAGGCTGTTCTGGGGCGCTCATTGGTCTAAAATCCACCCATTTAAGCCTTAATTGTGTAGACCACCCTTTCGCCTCTAACTCATCTGTTGCTTGCTTCTAAAATGTAGAAAATGGTCTAGTACTATTCTCACATATTTTGTGACATATCAGATTGGATTGTTTGGACATGATCTGTTTTTATTTTTCAGTTGTGAATTCATTTGTGTCATGCGCAGAGAAATGTTTGGTCAATGAACTGATGCCATTCGTGATAATTAATTAGCACCCTCATGTGTGATCATTGGGTATTCCGCAAAAGAAGACACGTTTTGATCTGAAGCGCTGATAATTCATCTTGACCATCATCGAGACTATCTGACCCAGCGGATCAAAGCAGCGCATAACCTATGCTGTCAAAAATCTTCCGGGTCTTCGGCTATTTGGCAATTGGGAAATGTGCGATATAGTTAATTAGCCTGTGCGTAAAGATGCATTAGCTCAATTCTAGTTAAGACTAGCCTTCACATTAAAGACTATAAGTACCCTTAACCTGAACTGTGAATAGCCTGCCCATTGAGAACAGTGACACTTTGCGTCACCCCTAGGCCGCGCATGAAATTCAAATCTGTAATATAACATTTGAGGTCCAGTGTGAGACCTTTTATGGGAGACTACATATATTTTCACCCGTCACAATTTACAACATACCATATAAGCCTGAAACCGGATTTCTTTCACCAGTTTCATGTCTAATTCCATGCGGTGTGTGTGTGTGTGTGTGTGTGTGTGTGTGTGTGTGTGTGTGCGCGCGCGCGCGTTCGTGCGGGTGCGTGCGTAATGTTGAGTGTACCTGTACGTGTGTGTGTGTGTGCGCGCGTGCGGGTGCGTGCGTAATGTTGAGTGTACCTGTACGTGTGTGTGTGTGTGTGTGTGTGTGTGTGTGTGTGTGTGAGAGAGAGAGAGAGAGAGAGAGAGAGAGAGAGAGAGAGAGAGAGAGAGAGAGAGAGAGAGAGAGAGAGAGAGAGAGAGAGAGATTGACAGGCAATAATTGGAGGGAGCTCGAAGCCCCAGACCAGCCGCCACTCTGACGCCGCGTCTTGACGTCACCACATCGCTACTGCACAAAATATCCAGCACATGAACGGTGCTGTGCTGTGGGCACCTTCTGAACACAACAGGAACGCCGGAGTGCTTTATTATTGTCCCGAATAGCTTCGTACACAACCGAGCAGTTTGCATTTTACCTTCTTCTGCTCGACTGCTTTGTTTAATGAAGTGATTAGTCAAAGGGAAGGGCAGACCGAATTAAAGGTTGCCTATTTCTGTCTTCTGCGTTGACCCAGAGGAATTGTTTTTGACTCCCAGATGAGCGCTCAGAAAGTACACTTCATTCGAGCAGAATACTAAATCCGTACGCCTTGGTGATTTCACATTCCATTAAGCTTACTGAAGAATGCGTTTGCTCCAATTGTTCCTGAGTGTATCCTAACGATGAAGAGGTCTTGTAATCCATTTGACAGTGATATAACATAGACAATGTGTAGTATTTTGATGGGAAATTGGGTAGTTTATTTAGTCATGACTTGCCTATACCTCGGGGTGCATGGTAAACTTGCAAAACTAATGCAAAATACACATTTATAAGTCGTGCATTTTAGAAATGGTACATCTTAAGTTTACAAAGAGTGGTGATTATTTAATCTCTGTCTGTTGCAGGACCCTGCGTCCCCTCTATGACACCGTTTCAATTCTCCTGTTTTAAGACATCTTGAGCATTCTCATAGGTTTCAACAGTACATTTTGCAGTGTTAATACAATACTTAAAAAGTTGATTTAACATAATCTAAATTGTGTTGGGTCCCAGAATACTCTCTAAGTGTTGAATTAACAATGCCCCTTTCTTTAGGATGATGCAACTGCAGAGATTCCTGGAGAGATGAGTAGCTTCATGTAGCAGCCTACCTTTCCAGCGGTGACTCTGGTCAAGCCAAATGGCTTTTCTCCTTAAACTGGTGTTATTAAAACCTTTTCTGCATCCAGGAGGAATAGCGTTTTGTTTTATTACATCTTATTTTCCTCCTTCCAGGTCTTGTGTAAAGCACTGCTTTTCTTTTATAGCCAGTCCGCGCAACACACACACACACACACACACACACACACACACGTGCATGCGTCCGCACACACACACTATTCTTAATAGATTAAAATAGAAGTGAACAGAAAAGCCCTTGACTTCAGTCCATCGAGGTCACATGCCCCTCCGTGCTCTATTGTAAACACTCACACACACACACACACACACACACACACACACACACACACACACACACACACACACACACACACACACACACACACACACACACACACACACACACACACAAAAGTGACGTGAAACTCTGTGCCTCTATTTTTTTTTATGTTTGAGAAAACAAGCCCCAGTGGCTAATCGTGATCTACAAAAGCTTATAAAATGGATCCTGATCCAGCTCTGAGATCTGTGTCCATGAAACAACCGTATATAATAATATTACATGTCCTATACAATATCGTATACAAGGCACGAAGGCAGGCTGTTGGCCCATCGGCAGGCCGTTGGAGTGTCGGCAAGTCTCCCAGCAGCCAGTGCAAATTGCCCGGTGTTTACATGTTTGTTCAGGGGGGGATCACTCAGCAGAGCCTCCTCCACTCCTCTCCTCTCTCCATTCTCTCTATTCCATACCTTTGTTAATCCCGCTTGTATTCGGGCCAGAACAAAGGAAGGTCCTCTTTCAAGGACGTGGACTGTTATTGTCCCACAGGGCCTGCTTGTCCCTGGAGTGTTGCTGGGGACTGAGAGCAGAGCAGAGCAGTGCAGTGCAGTGCAGAGCGCCACTCCAACTCCTTCCTGCTGCCCCGTACGTGAACCACCCCTGCCCGGCCCGGCCCGGCCCAGCTCCGCACTGCCAAGTACCCCCCCCCCCCCCCCCTTGTCTGCATTGGCCTGCCTGCTTTAGAAAAGGCCTAGTATAATAGAAAATACATTGTGTGTGGTTGTGGTTGTGTGTGTGTGTGTGTGTGTATGTGTGTGCACAGAATAGTAAGTGTGTATGTGTGCAGGATCCACATGCAGGTATGCGTGTGTAGATGTATTGTATGCTTATATTTTTAAGGATGTGTGTGTGTGTGTGTGTATGTTGGGTGTGTGTGTGTCTGTGCTCAACATCCATGGGTGTGTGTGTGCACGCATACACATATTATATACAGTACCTTAATTTGCACACTGAAGTGTGTATGTGTGCACGATCCACAAGCATGGGTGTATGACATGTATTGTACATCTTTATTTTTTACGGACGTGTGCGTGTGTATTTGTTTGCAAGTGTACATGGGAATGCATATACATGTGTGTGTGCGTGTGTGTGTGTACACCTATGCATTGTATGCTTCAATTAGTGAATGTGTGTGTGTGTGTGTGTGTGTGTGTGTGTGTGTGTGTGCGTGCGTGCCTGTGGGTGTGTGTGCGTGTGTGCGCGTGCTGTTCACAAGTGTGTGCCAGTTTCTCCTGTGCAAAGTGTATTCTTTTGTGTTGTGTGTGCACATGAGTTTGTGTCTGTTCCTGTGCATATTGCTGCAGTGTATCTTTCCCTTGCTTAATGAGAATGCCTTGGTGCAATGGACAGACACCCAATTTTTTGTGTGCTTGATGATGATGACATCATTTTTGCATGACTGTCTAAATTAATTATGTATATAAAAAAAGAAGAAGAAGGCAGTGCGGTGTGTGGGGCTTACAGTAGTCCAAGCATGAATGGAACGGAAGGAGAGGCGCCCTGCGAACAGAGGCAATCATTCCCACAATTAACAGGTGCCATGAAATGGGCTTGCCTACTCGCGCACCACTGGTCCTCATCACACATTTATCATTATCCATGGGGTGAAAGGGGTAGGGGTGGGCTTAGGGTGTGTGTGTGTGTGTGTGTCCGTATGTGTTCGTGTGTGTGTGTGTGTGTGCATGTGCATGTGCGTGCACACTGGTGTGCGTGCGTGCGTGCGTGCGTGCGTGCGTGGGTGGGTGCGTGCATGCGTGCGTACACACTGGTGTGTGTGTGTGTGTGTGCGCGTGCGTGCGTGCGTGTGTGCACTGATGGTGTAAAGGGGGGAGGAGAGTGGGGTGTGCAGGGGAGGGGAGTGGGGTGTGCACAGAAGGGTTTGTGAAGATAAGCAGACTAAGGGGATGGGGGAATGACAGAAACCAGCCGAAGCATTATTGTCCTTTACTCATGGGTAATTAGATCGTGACAGGGCACGGTGGGCCAAACACGGGCAGCAGAGCACAGGCAATGTCACCAGCAGCCCCCTCTCTTCTCTTCCTCTCTTCTCTTCCTCTCCTCTCCTCTCTTCTCTTCCTCTCCTCCTCTCCTCTCTTCTCTTCCTCTCCTCTCCTCTCCTCCTCTCTTCTCTTCTCTTCTCTTCCTCTCCTCTCTTCTCGTCCTCTCCTCTCCTCTCCTCTCTTCTCTTCCTCTCCTCTCTTCTCTTCCTCTCCTCTCCTCTCCTCCTCTCCTCTCATCTCGTCCTCTACTCTCCTCCTCTCCTCCTCTCTTCTCTTCCTCTCCTCTCCTCCTCTCTTCTCCTCCTCTCTTCTCTTACTCTCCTCTCCTCTCCTCTCTTCTCCTCCTCTCCTCTCCTCCTCCTCTCCTCTCCCCCGCTCTTCCCCTCTACTCTCCTCCCTTCCTTTTCTGCTCTGCTCTTCCTTTTCTCCTCTACTCTCCTCTCCTCTTCGTCTCTTCTCGCCTCTGCTCTGCTCTCCTCTCTTCCTATTCTCTCCTCCTCTCCTCTCCTCTCTTCTTCTCCTCTCCTGCACCAGGATAGATCACATGGATGGAGAGACCAAACAACACACACACACACACAAACACCATCTCTCTGACACACATCAACATACATGTTGCGCACACACACACACACACACACACACACACACACACACACACACACACACACACAAACACACACAGACAGATGTATGTGTGTGACAAAATAAACATAAAAACTCATACTCACCCAGACACACACACATACACACACACACACACACATCCTCTCTCACTCTGTTTCTCACACACCCATGCGCTCTCTCTCACACACACACACCTCTGCCTCCTTTTAAAACAACTGAATGGACGCCCGTATTGTGGTGTTTGATGTTGAACTGCGGCCCTCTACGAAGGCTTCTATTGGAGGCCATGCAGGCCAAGAAGGATCTGTGGGGGTCTGTAGCCCTGTTGTTGCTGATTCAGGATGGGAGCAGTGCTGGGACCATATACTAGTGCCATGCACAGCCAGCCATGCTTACTGAATGCCAAGTGGCAAGAAGCAGAATGACACGGGGAGCTTGAATGAGGTGATACTTCAGAGTTTTCCTAAAGCGATCATCATCATTGTCATCACACGCCATCATCATCCTCATCAACCATTCACCTGGAGGATGATGACACCACATAGGTTACATAGGAGCATGCGCGCCTGTACTCACACACACACACACCTTCTAGTAGTTGACAGCCCCATGTTCAACAGCTCCATAAATAATTTCTTTTAAGAAAACACAAACAAATGATATTAAAATATCTTCAGGAGTCTTTCGTGAAGTTTGGATGTTAACCCATGGGCATTGTGTGAACCTTAATTGTAGATTTTTCATCCTAAAATAGAAGCTTATCCAATCTCATAGCATCATGCATTTAACCATTTTTTTAAAGGAAGTGCAACCGCTTAATATTTTTCAAGTTATTGGTACTGCAATTGGGCCTACAAATATAAGCTAGGCTATCTTAAAACGATGACGGTTACCTAGACCTCTTCATTTGAAAATGTAAAGCACAGCCTTGGCACACTATAGCTAGAATTAAATGATAAATATCAGCAAGTGAAATGTATGTCTGTTCACAATATACTGGGATTTCTTTTTTTTTTTCTTCAAACCTACAGAAAATAAATTTCCCTTTACCATCCATGTACCTATCACAATACGCTTTATTTTGTCTGAACTGAAATTTCGCAACATAACGCGTCGAATGCACGCCATCATATTCATTTATATTATGCATGTGTTAATGGTAATATATTGTGTGCTACAATGTTTTCATATTGACAGAGTGGGCCTACATAATTTCACTAACAAAGAAGTGATACATTCCATAAATGATTACGATACAGCAAAACATTCGTAAATTAATTCAGTAGTTCCATCAACGACAACAATTATACCTGTCTTTTTTTATTAGTATAGCTCTGGTCGGTAGGTCTTCCAAACACCAAAAACACAGTGTGTCAAAACAACGATGATGCAAATAATTTATCGAGCCTCGCCGAGATATTCCGTTCTGAAGGCATCCCAGCCTTGGCTACCTTGCTGTTAACATGTATAGTTGAGAAAAGGTGACTTGTGCCCATATTGTAAATCGCCTCTTACCAGGTGTTCGATGTTGTTTGGTTGCTCTATTCTTCAATGTATAGTGCCGATACGGCAGGGCAGTCCACAGACCAGCGTCCAGAGGTGAGGCGCCTCAGCTGGGAAAGGGCAGCAGTGGTAAGCAGCGACTACAGCACTGAGTGGCTGCTTTCGCCTCGTTCGGAGATGATGTGGCCGAAAAAGACAATGTCCACAGCTGTCTCAGAAACTTTCTAGCAATGGTTTCTTCAGAAATTCGTAATACGATGTTAATCCGAGTTCAGAATGTGTTCTGTCATGTCACAGTATGGAAGTCAGCATGGGCTCCGTCACACTAGTCTCTTCTCTGCGATGTGCTCTCGCGTTCTGCCCTCGTCGCCGAGGAGAGGAAAACTTGATGGAACGAAGTAGGCTGCAGCAACGTAACCGCGCGTCAGCCAATCTCTCGTCTTCCGGGTCGAAGCTTTATATTTTGGAGCTGGACTGAAACGAGTAGGCTGTGTTTACCCTGCTTAGTCAATTAATCATCTTATAAAATTCGATCGAGGCGTGCTGCTCCTGCACTGTCACAAAAGTCAGCGTGCTATACTGCACACCTCGCGAGCGCAATGCTCTCCTTAAATGGAAAAGGAACGAGGATAGGTCGGCAGTGTTTGTTGTTTATATGGCTCGCTTGACACCTGATCGAAAACCACATTAAAGACGCCACATGACAATGTCAGATCATTTGAAACTCCCACAGAGAATTCCCTTTCTTTAATACAGAATATGGTTTGCCTCGTGGACTTTGTGTTTTCACACACCACGCACGCACCTTACTTCACTGAAGCATGGTCATGATGTTCTTCAAATAAATCTATACCCCTAACCAGCACTCACACACACACCCCAAAAAATAGAAACAAACGTTAATATATTCTGCCCGCGTCCGCTTGACATGATAATGTGAGAAAGAGTCTCAACTATAGCTGCCTCCTCCCCATTCCTTACATGCGCACATATAGCAGCAACTTTTAAAACATGCAAAGCCTCCGTAAATCTCCGGCACGAGACCTGGGCTCGTGCGCGGCCGTTGAGGCTAGGCAGGTGCAGGGGCGCCAAGACCGCTGCGTCTCGAGCCAGCCTGTCCCCCAAGAGTAAGCGCAAACAAAAGGGGGTAGAAAAACCGAGAGTGTGAAAGCGAAAAGTGAACTCTGACAGAATTAATTGCATTTACTTAGTTTGCTTAGAATAACAAATCCGTGTAGTTTGTGTTCGTGCGCCTACAGCCTGCAGCCAGCCACGCTACCACTGAACAACCCCAAGAGCGAATCCAAGCCTGTCAGTCAATGGCATTATTATCCACATCATTCATACCTACATACTTATTATAATGATACAGTCGTTGAGGCCAAGTAGGGCGACGATAGCAATCACAATCCGTGGAAATCCCCAATCTCTGCTTCTTTCCTACATTTTTAAGTTTGTCAATAAGGCAATCGAGACAAGTAGGGAAAGTGGTCCTGGCCAGCGAGTGAAAAATTGCAGGGGCTGCAGAGCAAGCAAGCAGGCAAGCAAAAAAGAAAAATCTGGAAGGAAAGCAAAAAGGAGTGATGAGATACACAAAAGAGATACAAAGTCGTAAAGTCCTAACCACACTGCTTTTTGCATATCTGAACATTTGCAAAATAAATTAAATGCCACAGAACTTTACAATAAGTGACATTTTATGTCACTGATACCATGAATTCTATCAGTGGAAAAAGTGCAAAGAGAAATAGTAAGCCGCACATAAGTTTTTGTTGGGCCTTTGAATTTATCCTATGATTCGAAAGTAGTTTGGATTAATTTACGTATTGTGTAGTGTCCTTTTGTAGGCTATATTAGCTCGCAGTGTCAACCCTTTTTCTACAGTGGCCTATCTGCAAACTGTTTGGAAGAATCTGAAACCGCTTATAAACTTGTTGGAGTCTCCATATGCGGCTTATGAGGACCGGGTGATGATAGTAGCGCAGACAGTAGGCCTATGCTTGGCGGCGTATAGCCCTTCAATAAATGAGTCTGCTTGGGTCGTCTTCATTTTACTCCATTACAACATCTGTGCAGAAGCGTGTCATTATGTGTCTCTTGCTCCTATTGTGTCGAGCCCCAGTGCCATAGCACGGCATGACTTTTCTCTTTGAGCGGCCTTCATAAATCTGCCCCGCAAATCTGCTCTGGCTAGATTAGAAGGCTTTTTTGCCATAATGATGCTCATGACACAACCTACATTCAATCAGAAGTGGGTCACAACAGTACCAACTAGGCTACAGCACTCTTCTTTTCTGCCAAATGTGTTTTTTGTGAATTTGACGCTGTTGTATTTGTGCTGCAAGAAAGACAATACAGCACATATAGCTTACTTTTAGGCCTATTATTATTATTATTATTATTATTATTATTATTATTATTATTATTATTGTGATTATTATTATTATTACTAGGCCTATTATTATTATTTATTCTGCTGATATTTGACACTGCTATTATATTTTAGCTTACTGTTTATTTTTACCTTCATGTTGTGTGCTATTATTCTATGGTGTATTCTCTCCTTTTAATTTATTACACTGTGTGGGTAATGCAGATCCCTCTCGTAATAGGATCTTTCTGCTCATGTAAATGTGAATAGAGATTTTTTTTCCACGTCTCGTGAGCAGTGCCATAGTCATGATAAGAAGTTTAAATCAATATGTAGAAATGACTGGGGGTTTTAAGGGAAGGTGGCGCGGGCGGCAGGCTGTGCCCAGTGCAAAGAGCTCACTCCTGATGAGTGGCAGATAAGGGCTTATCAGCGCCTAACATTTCCATCTCAGTCCGCATTAAAAAAAATCACTCTCGGCTAAATAAAGCTGGTTGCTCACCTCCGCTGCTCTTTTTTCCAGGCGCCGCACCGTGACATTTCCATTTCACACTGTCCATCACGCGAGGCGTTCACATTTTTGATTGCCATCAGCCAAACAAGCTACAGAAATTGTGCGCGTAAAGAAACAACTTCTCCGTTTTTTTGTTGTTGGAATAAATGTCTTCCGAATGAAAAAAACGGGTTCATTTTGTAATTTCATTCGTTCAAATGAGACCAAAAGGTCTGGCCAAAGTAGCCTTTGTCTCTTCGCGTTGATTAAAATCAGTGGGCTATTGAATCCATGCCGTTAAATCCCTCGGTAAGAGCCTGGCACAAGATCACTACATTGGTTTTGGAATGCCATCGTGCCGTTTAGATATAGGGCACGATCTATACCTACTTAGGGTTAGGGATAGCCTACAATAGGATTTAAAACGCATAATAGTAATAATAATAATAATAATAATAATAATAATAATGATAATAATAATGTAACGGTGTCAATGGCAGCGGTTACATTGTAAATGTACATTTTGCTC
Source organism: Engraulis encrasicolus (assembly GCF_034702125.1). NCBI lineage: Eukaryota > Metazoa > Chordata > Actinopteri > Clupeiformes > Engraulidae > Engraulis > Engraulis encrasicolus. The sequence goes on from NC_085870.1 coordinate 13,823,410, forward strand.
CTACTCCATTATTGTATCAGTCTCATCCCTCTGCGTTTTGTATCCGTTGCCACGGCTGGGTTATTATTTATATATGCATGCATTAGATGCCAAGGCCCTTCTTCTTCTGATTATTACCAGGGGTAATATTTCATCCTCGCTAGGCAATCTTTGTTCTTTGTGAAGATAATAAATGGCCTAATCGTTATCAGCCTACTGCTGGAGGTGTCAGGAGCGACTCTGGCTGGAAGCAGGGTCCAAAGTGCTGCTGAATAAATTGGTGTTCCTTATCTCTGGCTTCCAGATTATCACCGCCTTTTCAAACTCGCACAACAAATACATTCAATGCATCTAATGCATCATTTGAGGGAGGAGATCCTGCAGGTTGATAGAGACAGATAGGCAACGGGACATAGAAATATTTACACGTTTTACGCGCATCAGTGTATGGGGCCAATATTAGCTTGTATTTTTTTTTCTTTATGTCACCGAGTTTATTGGATAAGTAAGGGTACACACACTTAACATATTAATACACGCTATAACATTCATACTGTGGCCGTGATTACTATCTAAATCATTATTCAAGCTCCCTTTCGTCGGTGTAATTAGATCCTAAATGCGACAGATCACGTGTAAAGAAAGAAAGAAAAAATAAAATATTTCATTCAAACGCCTTCGTTGACGTCAGTCTTTCATTTATGAAAGTTTCCTTTATTGAAGAGACATGGACTTTTGATGCATGGATGATGCAACTTCATCTAACTGAATTGATAAGACATTCAGAAAACCTGAAAGCAAGCTAATATGGTAGACTAATATAGGCGGATAAGGCATATGTGAATACATGATCCAACAAAGCTAAACAATAAGATTTTTTAAAGTTAATTTATTTGTGCTAGACATTGTAGCTTAATAGTAGTAGCCTTTTATTCTTTATCTCGTGCAAACTCTTAAAATAGCTGAATGGTTTACACAATTGCATCTCTTGTGTAATATTGCTGGTGGTATGGGCGAGGGCCTTACACAGTTACAAGAAAAAAGAAGAGAGCATCCTAACTTGTGAACTTGGGAAACTAATAAAACAACAACAACATGGGTGTGTCGACACGTGTCCCCTCACAACCGTGCGCCAAACTAATTAGCCAATCAGTCTTTGAAGCGCGCAACTCTTACGGGGCAACACTCTCTTTTTGATGAAAGTGTGCACAGCCACACCAATGTCAATGTTTCATAACACCTTTAAATGAGTTACAAATCAAAATAACAATAAGCTTATTGCTCTTAATATAGCCTATTCATTGAAAAGTTTGTTGGCTTTTCCATGCGTAAAACACATTATTTTGGTGCACCAGGACGCATAACAATCAATCAAATGGAGTCAAATGTATAAATCATACATTGCTGTGGCACTTTGTCCTCCAAATATATGTGGCTAATTATTGTTTCGTTTTGATTGATGTGTTCAGAGGATATGTGTTTTGAAAAACATTCTGTCTATGCAGATCTTTTTGAGGCCCTTTTTTATGGTCAGGCTGGTATAGCCTGCGCCATCTATCTTCAGAAAATGGATTCCTGCGCTTAGCCGCGTTAAAATGCATATTTTGAGTTGTGTTGGAGAGAAAACAGGTTTCCATTTATAATCGAAAAGGGAACACGGGACTTCTGAGTGACACTTATGACAAAAAGGCGTTTTTCAATATATACAAACTCCCCTTTTAATAACGAGGCATCTTCACCGGGCCTGCTCCCTGATGGTCTCCAAGGCAACCCAGATAAGGGAGCAGCAGTTTTCCATATCGGCACCAGAGTCTATTATACGACGGGATTAGCTCGTTTTCCGAAAAGGTCAAACACAAAGTCATGAAACCTGGTATTTTTCTTTACCCTTCTTGCGATTTCATGCACATTCATAGCTCTACTTGCCTGTGTCATTTTGTTGAGTGAAGCTTAATGTAATCAAGGTAATAGCTATTTGCTTGCACAGACAACCATGCGTCACCAAGTCTGTGCACTGTTTGAAAAAAGCCCATTGCGGCGCACTGTGCGTAATCATAAGGGTAACCCGCTTTGGCACGGTTATTGTCCTAAAGGTCTTATGTTTTGTAATGCAGTGACCCCTAGTGGACACAGAGCAATGAAATCACCAAGATCTGTGCAGCGAGCGGTATCAGTGCGCCATGATGTTGCAAATACAGACGAGGCGATGGTAATGTTGCACACCTTTTTGTTTATCAGCAGAGAAGAGGCTATCTGTATGGGCTCACACAGTGCTCTCTTGCCACCTCTATCAGCCATAAAAGCACACACTACTTCTCTCTCTCTCTCTCTCTCTCTCTCTCTCTCTCTCTCTCTCTATGTGTGTGTGTGTGTGTGTGTGTGTGTGTGTGTGTGTGTGTGTGTGTGTGTGTGTGTGTGTGTGTGTGTGTGTGTGTGCGTGCGTGCGTGCGTGTGTGTGTTTATCTGACTACATTACTCAGATGGAATGTTCCAGCTGGGATTCCTAATGGCTGGAGAGGAAGCATGTGAGGTCCAGAGAGGAAGTGTGCGCTGGGAGCACTCGGCGCTGGGTGGCTGGGGAGAGGAGAGGAGAGGAGAGGAGAGGAGAGGAGAGAGTGTGTGCCGTTTCCTGCTGCTTGATAGGCACTGTTCCTTGACTTTTTTTTTTGCTCTAAAGAATTTTTTTTTTCAAACTTTCATATATGTTTCTACCTTTCGCTTTTCTTCGACGCACTGTGTATAGTCTTGCCGGCACGGCACGGCACAGCACTCGCTGAAGCCCTTCTGGCACTTTCCTTCCTCGCTGACAAG